>NC_137673.1:133700-153700 GCF_963422515.1 Blennius ocellaris | reverse complement strand
CCAGTCTGTCCCCCAACATATCTAGCCTGTCCCCAACATGTCCAGTCTGTCCCCCAACATATCTTGCCTGTCCCCAACATGTCCAGTCTGTCCCCCAACATATCTTGCCTGTCCCCAACATGTCCAGTCTGTCCCCCAACATATCTTGCCTGTCCCCCAACATGTCCAGTCTGTCCCCAACATGTCCTGTCTGAAGCTGAGAGTGCCACCACAATAAAGGTCTGCAGTTTGAACCAAACAAAGGAAAATGTCCCCTTCTGAGACAAACTTCTCAGACTTCTGAGAAATATTCACATGCACAGCAATTTGTATTTCAAAATAATAGTGAACCTTCAAACTAAAGAGAACAAAGACGAAAAACAAGAGAAAAATAGGAAATGCCAGTTTTATTAGAGAAACAGAAATAAAGTTACATGAATCCTGCTGGAACGGTCTGAAGTCAGTCTGCAGTGTGGGGTGGGGCATCTGGTGAAACCAGGTGACACCAGGTGACACCAGATGATACCAGGTGACACAGACCTGACCAGGTGACACCATGTGACACAGACCTGACCAGGTGATACCAGGTGACCCAGCCCTGACCAGGTGACACCATGTGACACAGACCTGACCAGGTGACACCAGGTGACACAGACCTGACCAGGTGACACGGACCTGACCAGGTGATACCAGGTGAGACAGACCTGACCAGGCGACACCAGGTGACCCAGACCTGACCAGGTGACACCAGGTGACACCAGATTGATTGATGGTCCAGCCAGAGATTCCAGTGTCATGTTAACTTGTATCAGCCTGCTTTCTTTCTCTTTTTCTCTTTTTCTCTTTCTTTCTTCTTTTCTACATGTTTGACTTTATAAACATGGAGGTGTACTTTCTTACCCCCCCCCCCCCCCCCATGGCCCCCCAGTGTTGGTACCAGGGAGGGGGTGACACAGAAGAACCTGAGTGGCCTGCTGCCGGTGCGGGACCTGGTTCTGGATCCCAGCCTGCTGTACTCTCTGCCTCTGCTGGCCCTGAGCCCCCCCCCCCTGCTGCTGGTCTGCCTCTTCCTCAGTCTGGCCTACTTCCTGTCCAAGCTGCGCTGCTGAGCCCCCCCCCCCCCCCCCGCTGCTGGTCTGCCTCTTCCTCAGTCTGGCCTGCTTCCTGTCCAAGCTGGGGTAGTGCTGGGTTCCTGGTCATCCCAGATAGAGGGTTCCCAGTGAGACCATCCCCAGATAGAGGGTTCCCAGTGAGACCATCCCCAGATAGACCATCCCCAGATAGAGGGTTCCCAGATAGACCATCCCCAGATAGATGGTTCCCATATAGACCATCCCCAGATAGATGGTTCCCAGTGAGACCATCCCCAGATAGACCATCCCCAGATAGATGGTTCCCAGTGAGACCATCCCCAGATAGAGGGTTCCCAGTGAGACCATCCCCAGATAGACCATCCCCAGATAGAGGGTTCCCAGATAGACCATCCCCAGATAGAGGGTTCCCAGTGAGACCATCCCCAGATAGAGGGTTCCCAGTGAGACCATCCCCAGATAGATGGTTCCCAGTGAGACCATCCCCAGATAGAGGGTTCCCAGTGAGACCATCCCCAGATAGAGGGTTCCCAGTGAGACCATCCCCAGATAGATGGTTCCCAGTGAGACCATCCCCAGATAGATGGTTCCCAGTGACTGGGATGGTCTAACTGGGATGAAGCCCTGGCCCCTGCCTCTAAACATTGTAGACCGTCTCCAGATACCATGGACTCATACTGAGCTGCCTGGTACCAACTGGTTCTGGATCAGAAGTGAAGTCATGTGACTGATCATGTGACTGCAGGAAGACTGACGGGAAATGACTTTATTGATGAACATGTCAGAAGGAGAAGAAAAGATTGAAGTTGTTCCTGAAAATGAATTGAAACATCAATAGTTTCTGCTGTTGATCATATTGTTCTCTGCAATATAACCAATATTATGATTATTGATCCTTCTGCTCCATTAAAACCCTCCACCCTCTGACTGCTTCCTGTTGTCATGGTAACCCCCTAACCCCACCCACTTCTGTTCCTCCTTCACTTTTTAAACAAAATGGGAAACTGTGTGTGTGTGTGTGTGTGTGTGTGTGTGTGTGTGTGTGTGTGTGTGTGTGTGTGTGTGTGTGTGTGTGTGTGTGTGTGTGTGTGTGTGTGTGTGTGTGTGTGTGTGTGTGTGTGTGTGTGTGTGTGTGTGTGTGTGTGTGTGTGTGTGTGTGTGTGTGGGGGGGGGGGGGGGGGGGTTCATAGAATTCATCCAGGATACTAAAAATCTATACGTGCCACAGTGCTAAGCTCCACGGTAAACACGGTAAAGTTAAAATACAGTAATCAAAGTTCACTAAAGTAAACAAAGTTCAAATACAGTAAGCAAAGTTAAAAACAGTAAACAAAACCAACATTTTGATGGTTCTTGATTGATTCTTGGTCAAAAATGTAGTTTCAGGATCTGATATTTGTTTCAATCATCATGATGTTTATAATTTAATGTTGACATTCTGCCCCTGCTCCTCCTCTTGCTCCTGCTCCTCCTCCTCCTCCTCCTGCTCAGTGAGGGCTGCAGACGGGAGAACACCATGAAGAACGTGGGCTGCAGGAAGTACGCCTTCAACAGTCTGCAGCTCAAGGCTTTTCCCAAACACTACCGCCCCCCAGAGGGCACCTACGGCAAGGTGGAGACCTGAAGCCCCCCAAGAGGGAGGGGGGGGCGGGGTGTGATTGTGGAGACCTGAACCCCTCCCCCAAGAGGAGGGGGGTGATGCAGTGACCGGAACCCCCCTAAGTGGTGGCGGTAATGTGAACCATAGGATCAAATGTTGACCTTCAGAATATAAGACGTTATTGCTGAACATGTAAAACGTGATGTTTCATTGTAAAACTCTGAACTGCTTTGATCCATTGATGCAAAATAAACTTCAACGAGTTGATTGTCTAAACTCCTGACTGACTTTCTGTCCACTGCTGAGGGGGTGGAGTTTCACACCTGGACAGGTTCCCTCCATCTGGACAGGTAGATTCTACCTTGAAGGGAACTGTCCACCTCAGATCCAGGTTCTAGGATCCACATTCTGGGATCAACGCCGGGATCACCGATTGAGTGGAGCACCACTCAGGACTTCTACCACCTGCTGGGCTCCATCAGGACCTCCATTGTCTTCCTGCCTCTGGGCGGCGCTGTGCAAGGTGACTGTTCCTCCACCTCCACCCAGCATATCCCTCCATCCAATCACCGTATCCCCCCACCCACCCAGTTGGTGACATAGTGAGGGTGACATAGTGAGAGCTAGCCCTAACCCCCCCTCCCCCCAACACCAGTCTCATGTATTCAGGTTGGTTTGGTTCTATTCGGTTCCGCTGGTTCTTCAACGATCAGGTCAAACTTGATTGATATTGACTTGCATGAAGCTTTAAGCCTTTCGCCTTCTATTTGAGCCTTGTCACTTTCCGTAGGACACGTGAATGATCTAGGACACATGAAGACGTCTCACTCTGTCAGGAACACACGGGACCTGTTGGTAACGCGTTGTAACGTAACGTCTGACTCATTACGGTGTGTGTGTGTGTGTGTGTGTGTGTGTGTGTGTGTGTGTGTGTGTGTGTGTGTGTGTGTGTGTGTGTGTGTGTGTGTGTGTGTGTGTGTGTGTGTGTGTGTGTGTGTGTGTGTGTGTGTGTGTGTGTGTGTGTGTGTGTGTGTGTGAGAGAGAGGAATGCCTCTGTCAGATAAACGATCTTTGCTGAACGATAGCGGTTCTTCCGCAGATGAAAACAACCGGCGGATTTCAACAGTAACGAGCCCGCGGACCCTGCGTTACCTGCGTTACCTGACAGAATCAAACACACCTGAAAAAGAAACTCCCGAATCGCCGGTAAAAAAAAAATACACGTTTAATGACTTAATGACGTATCCGGAGCGGAAATACAGGCTGGCTGTTGGCTAGTTAGCTGTTGATTAGCTGACGTGGGACAGGTGGGGGGGGGGAACAGATAGAGGGAGAGACATATAGAGGGGGACAGGTGGAGGGAGAGACAGATGGAGGGGGACAGGTGGGGGGGAACAGATAGAGGGAGAGACATATAGAGGGGGACAGGTGGAGGGGGACAGGTGGGGGGAGAGACAGATGGAGGGGGACAGGTGGAGGGAGAGAAAGATGGAGGGGGACAGGTGGGGGGAGAGACAGATAGAGGGGGACAGGTGGAAGGGGACAGGTGGGGGGGACAGCTGGATGGGGACAGGTGGAGCGAGAGACAGATAGAGGGGGACAGGTGGGGGGGAGACAGATAGAGGGGGGACAGCTGGATGGGGACAGGTGGAGCGAGAGACAGGTGGGGGGGAGACAGAGGGAGAGACAGATGGAGGGGGACAGGTGGAGCGGGACAGGTGGGGGAGACAGATAGAGGGGGACAGCTGGATGGGGACAGGTGGAGCGAGAGACAGATGGAGGGAGACAGGTGGGGGGGAGACAGAGGGAGAGACAGCTGGAGGGGGACAGGTGGAGGGAGAGACAGATAGAGGGGGACAGGTAGATGGAGAGACAGATAGAGGGGGACAGGTGGGGGAGAGACAGATAGAGGGAGAGACAGATAGAGGGGGACAGCTGGAGGGAGACAGGTGGGGGGAGAGACAGATAGAGGGGGACAGGTGGAGGGAGAGACAGATAGAGGGGGACAGGTGGATGGGGACAGGTGGAGGGAGACAGGTGGAGGGGGACAGGTGGGGGGGTGACAGATAGAGGGAGAGACAGATAGAGGGGGACAGCTGGAGGGAGAGGCAGATAGAGGGGGACATGTGGAGGGAGAGACAGATAGAGGGGGACAGGTGGAGGGAGAGACAGGTGGACGGGGACAGGTGGAGGGGGACAGGTGGGGGGGAGACAGATAGAGGTGGACAGGTAGATGGAGAGACAGATAGAGGGGGACAGCTGGAGGGAGGGACAGCTGGAGGGAGACAGGTGGGGGGAGACAGGTGGATGGGGACAGGTGGAGGGAGACAAATAGAGTGAGAGACAGATAGGGTGTTCTGTCACTGTTATTGTCATGTTGTCACTGTTATTGTCATGTTCTATCACTGTTGTTGTCATGTTGTGTCACTGTTATTGTCATGTTGTGTCACTGTTATTGTCATGTTCTATCACTGTTGTTGTCATGTTGTGTCACTGTTATTGTCATGTTGTGTCACTGTTATTGTCATGTTCTATCACTGTTGTTGTCATGTTGTGTCACTGTTATTGTCATGTTGTGTCACTGTTTTTGACATGTTGTTTCACTGTTATTGTCATGTTGTGTCACTGTTATTGTCATGTTGTGTCACTGTTATTGACATGTTGTTTCACTGTTATTCACATGTTGTGTCACTGTTATTGTCATGTTCTATCACTGTTGTTGTCATGTTGTGTCACTGTTGTTGTCGTGTTGTGTCACTGTTATTGTTATGTTGTGTCACTGTTATTGTCATATTCTATCACTATTATTGTCATGTTGTGTCACTGTTATTGACATGTTTCACTGTTATTGACATGTTTCACTGTTATTGTCATGTTGTGTCACTGTTATTGTCATGTTGTGTCACTGTTTTTGACATGTTGTTTCACTGTTATTGTCATGTTGTGTCACTGTTATTGTCATGTTGTGTCACTGTTATTGACATGTTGTTTCACTGTTATTCACATGTTGTGTCACTGTTATTGTCATGTTGTGTCACTGTTATTGTCATGTTCTATCACTGTTGTTGTCATGTTGTGTCACTGTTGTTGTCGTGTTGTGTCACTGTTATTGTTATGTTGTGTCACTGTTATTGTCATATTCTATCACTATTGTTGTCATATTCTATCACTGTTATTGTCATGTTGTGTCACTGTTATTGTCATGTTCTATCACTGTTGTTGTCATGTTGTGTCACTGTTGTTGTCGTGTTGTGTCACTGTTATTGTTATGTTGTGTCACTGTTATTGTCATATTCTATCACTATTATTGTCATGTTGTGTCACTGTTATTGACATGTTTCACTGTTATTGACATGTTTCACTGTTATTGTCATGTTGTGTCACTGTTATTGTCATGTTCTATCACTGTTGTTGTCATGTTGTGTCACTGTTATTGTCATGTTCTATCACTGTTATTGTCGTGTTGTGTCACTGTTATTGTCATGTTGTGTCACTGTTATTGACATGTTGTGTCGCTGTTATTGACATTTTGTGTCACTGTTATTGTCGTGTTGTGTCACTGTTATTGTCATGTTGTGTCACTGTTATTGTCGTGTTGTGTCACTGTTATTGTCATGTTGTCACTGTTATTGTCGTGTTGTGTTGCTGTTATTGTCGTGTTGTGTCACTGTTGTTGTCATGTTGTGTCACTGTTATTGTCATGTTGTGTCGCTGTTAGTGTCGTGTTGTGTCGCTATTATTGTCATGTTGTGTCGCTGTTATTGTCATGTTGTGTCACTGTTGTTGTCATGTTCTATCACTGTTATTGTCATGTTGTGTCGCTGTTATTGTCATGTTGTGTCACTGTTATTGACATGTTCTATCACTGTTGTTGTCATGTTGTGTCACTGTTATTGTCATGTTGTGTCACTGTTATTGTCATGTTCTATCACTGTTGTTGTCATGTTCTATCACTGTTATTGTCATGTTGTGTCACTGTTATTGACATGTTTTACTGTTATTGTCATGTTGTGTCACTGTTATTGACATGTTCTATCACTGTTATTGACATGTTCTATCACTGTTATTGTCATGTTGTGTCACTGTTATTGACATGTTGTTTCACTGTTATTGTCATGTTATGTCACTGTTATTGTCATGTTATGTCACTGTTATTGGCATGTTGTGTCACTGTTATTGGCATGTTGTGTCACTGTTATTGTCATGTTCTGTCACTGTTATTGTCATGTTGTGTCACTGTTATTGTCATGTTCTGTCACTGTTATTGTCATGTTGTGTCACTGTTATTGTCATGTTCTGTCACTGTTATTGTCATGTTCTATCACTGTTGTTGTCATGTTGTGTCACTGTTGTTGTCATGTTGTGTCACTGTTATTGACATGTTTCACTGTTATTGACATGTTTCACTGTTATTGTCATGTTGTGTCACTGTTATTGTCATGTTCTATCACTGTTGTTGTCATGTTGTGTCACTGTTATTGTCATGTTCTATCACTGTTATTGTCGTGTTGTGTCGCTGTTATTGTCGTGTTGTGTCGCTGTTATTGTCGTGTTGTGTCACTGTTATTGTCATGTTGTGTCACTGTTATTGACATGTTGTGTCGCTGTTATTGACATTTTGTGTCACTGTTATTGTCGTGTTGTGTCACTGTTATTGTCATGTTGTGTCACTGTTATTGTCGTGTTGTGTCACTGTTATTGTCATGTTGTCACTGTTATTGTCGTGTTGTGTTGCTGTTATTGTCGTGTTGTGTCACTGTTGTTGTCATGTTGTGTCACTGTTATTGTCATGTTGTGTCGCTGTTAGTGTCGTGTTGTGTCGCTATTATTGTCATGTTGTGTCGCTGTTATTGTCATGTTGTGTCACTGTTGTTGTCATGTTCTATCACTGTTATTGTCATGTTGTGTCGCTGTTATTGTCATGTTGTGTCACTGTTATTGACATGTTCTATCACTGTTGTTGTCATGTTGTGTCACTGTTATTGTCATGTTGTGTCACTGTTATTGTCATGTTGTGTCACTGTTGTTGTCATGTTGTGTCACTGTTATTGTCGTGTTGTGTCACTGTTATTGTCGTGTTGTGTCACTGTTATTGTCATGTTGTCACTGTTATTGTCGTGTTGTGTTGCTGTTATTGTCGTGTTGTGTCACTGTTGTTGTCATGTTGTGTCACTGTTATTGTCATGTTGTGTCACTGTTATTGTCATGTTGTGTCACTGTTATTGACATGTTGTTTCACTGTTATTGTCATGTTCTATCACTGTTATTGTCATGTTGTGTCACTGTTATTGTCATGTTCTATCACTGTTGTTGTCATGTTCTATCACTGTTATTGTCATGTTGTGTCACTGTTATTGACATGTTTTACTGTTATTGTCATGTTGTGTCACTGTTATTGACATGTTGTTTCACTGTTATTGTCATGTTATGTCACTGTTATTGTCATGTTATGTCACTGTTATTGGCATGTTGTGTCACTGTTATTGGCATGTTGTGTCACTGTTATTGTCATGTTCTGTCACTGTTATTGTCATGTTGTGTCACTGTTATTGTCATGTTCTGTCACTGTTATTGTCATGTTGTGTCACTGTTATTGTCATGTTCTGTCACTGTTATTGTCATGTTCTATCACTGTTGTTGTCATGTTGTGTCACTGTTGTTGTCATGTTGTGTCACTGTTATTGACATGTTTCACTGTTATTGACATGTTTCACTGTTATTGTCATGTTGTGTCACTGTTATTGTCATGTTCTATCACTGTTGTTGTCATGTTGTGTCACTGTTATTGTCATGTTCTATCACTGTTATTGTCGTGTTGTGTCGCTGTTATTGTCGTGTTGTGTCGCTGTTATTGTCGTGTTGTGTCACTGTTATTGTCATGTTGTGTCACTGTTATTGACATGTTGTGTCGCTGTTATTGACATTTTGTGTCACTGTTATTGTCGTGTTGTGTCACTGTTATTGTCATGTTGTGTCACTGTTATTGTCGTGTTGTGTCACTGTTATTGTCATGTTGTCACTGTTATTGTCGTGTTGTGTTGCTGTTATTGTCGTGTTGTGTCACTGTTGTTGTCATGTTGTGTCACTGTTATTGTCATGTTGTGTCGCTGTTAGTGTCGTGTTGTGTCGCTATTATTGTCATGTTGTGTCGCTGTTATTGTCATGTTGTGTCACTGTTGTTGTCATGTTCTATCACTGTTATTGTCATGTTGTGTCGCTGTTATTGTCATGTTGTGTCACTGTTATTGACATGTTCTATCACTGTTGTTGTCATGTTGTGTCACTGTTATTGTCATGTTGTGTCACTGTTGTTGTCATGTTCTATCACGTTATTGTCATGTTGTGTCACTGTTATTGTCATGTTGTGTCACTGTTATTGTCGTGTTGTGTCACTGTTATTGTCATGTTGTCACTGTTATTGTCGTGTTGTGTTGCTGTTGTCGTGTTGTGTCACTGTTGTTGTCATGTTGTGTCACTGTTATTGTCATGTTGTGTCGCTGTTAGTGTCGTGTTGTGTCGCTATTATTGTCATGTTGTGTCGCTGTTATTGTCATGTTGTGTCACTGTCGTTGTCATGTTCTATCACTGTTATTGTCATGTTGTGTCGCTGTTATTGTCATGTTGTGTCACTGTTATTGACATGTTCTATCACTGTTGTTGTCATGTTGTGTCACTGTTATTGTCATGTTGTGTCACTGTTATTGTCATGTTCTATCACTGTTGTTGTCATGTTCTATCACTGTTATTGTCATGTTGTGTCACTGTTATTGACATGTTTTACTGTTATTGTCATGTTGTGTCACTGTTATTGTCATGTTCTGTCACTGTTATTGTCATGTTGTGTCACTGTTATTGTCATGTTCTGTCACTGTTATTGTCATGTTGTGTCACTGTTATTGTCATGTTCTGTCACTGTTATTGTCATGTTCTATCACTGTTGTTGTCATGTTGTGTCACTGTTGTTGTCATGTTGTGTCACTGTTATTGACATGTTTCACTGTTATTGACATGTTTCACTGTTATTGTCATGTTGTGTCACTGTTATTGTCATGTTCTATCACTGTTGTTGTCATGTTGTGTCACTGTTATTGTCATGTTCTATCACTGTTATTGTCGTGTTGTGTCGCTGTTATTGTCGTGTTGTGTCGCTGTTATTGTCGTGTTGTGTCACTGTTATTGTCATGTTGTGTCACTGTTATTGACATGTTGTGTCGCTGTTATTGACATTTTGTGTCACTGTTATTGTCGTGTTGTGTCACTGTTATTGTCATGTTGTGTCACTGTTATTGTCGTGTTGTGTCACTGTTATTGTCATGTTGTCACTGTTATTGTCGTGTTGTGTTGCTGTTATTGTCGTGTTGTGTCACTGTTGTTGTCATGTTGTGTCACTGTTATTGTCATGTTGTGTCGCTGTTAGTGTCGTGTTGTGTCGCTATTATTGTCATGTTGTGTCGCTGTTATTGTCATGTTGTGTCACTGTTGTTGTCATGTTCTATCACTGTTATTGTCATGTTGTGTCGCTGTTATTGTCATGTTGTGTCACTGTTATTGACATGTTCTATCACTGTTGTTGTCATGTTGTGTCACTGTTATTGTCATGTTGTGTCACTGTTATTGTCATGTTGTGTCACTGTTGTTGTCATGTTCTATCACGTTATTGTCATGTTGTGTCACTGTTATTGTCATGTTGTGTCACTGTTATTGTCGTGTTGTGTCACTGTTATTGTCATGTTGTCACTGTTATTGTCGTGTTGTGTTGCTGTTATTGTCGTGTTGTGTCACTGTTGTTGTCATGTTGTGTCACTGTTATTGTCATGTTGTGTCGCTGTTAGTGTCGTGTTGTGTCGCTATTATTGTCATGTTGTGTCGCTGTTATTGTCATGTTGTGTCACTGTTGTTGTCATGTTCTATCACTGTTATTGTCATGTTGTGTCGCTGTTATTGTCATGTTGTGTCACTGTTATTGACATGTTCTATCACTGTTGTTGTCATGTTGTGTCACTGTTATTGTCATGTTGTGTCACTGTTATTGTCATGTTCTATCACTGTTGTTGTCATGTTCTATCACTGTTATTGTCATGTTGTGTCACTGTTATTGACATGTTTTACTGTTATTGTCATGTTGTGTCACTGTTATTGACATGTTGTTTCACTGTTATTGTCATGTTCTGTCACTGTTATTGTCATGTTGTGTCACTGTTATTGTCATGTTCTGTCACTGTTATTGTCATGTTGTGTCACTGTTATTGTCATGTTCTGTCACTGTTATTGTCATGTTCTATCACTGTTGTTGTCATGTTGTGTCACTGTTGTTGTCATGTTGTGTCACTGTTATTGTCATGTTCTGTCACTGTTATTGTCATGTTGTTTCACTGTTGTTGTCATGTTCTATCACTGTTGTTGTCATGTTGTGTCACTGTTGTTGTCATGTTGTGTCACTGTTGTTGTCATGTTGTGTCACTGTTGTTGTCATGTTGTGTCACTGTTATTGTCATGTTGTGTCACTGTTGTCATGTTGTGTCACTGTTATTGTCATGTTGTCACTGTTGTTGTCATGTTGTGTCACTGTTATTGTCATGTGTCACTGTTATTGACATGTTCTATCAATGTTATTGTCGTGTTGTGTCACTATTATTGTTTTGTTGTGTCACTGTTGTTGTCATGTTGTCTCACTGTTATTGTCATGTGTCACTGTTATTGACATGTTCTATCAATGTTATTGTCGTGTTGTGTCACTGTTATTGTTTTGTTGTGTCACTGTTGTTGTCATGTTGTGTCACTGTTGTTGTCATGTTGTGTCACTGTTATTGTCATGTTGTGTCACTGTTATTGTCATGTTCTGTCACTGTTATTGTCATGTTGTGTCACTGTTATTGTCATGTTCTGTCACTGTTATTGTCATGTTGTGTCACTGTTATTGTCATGTTCTGTCACTGTTATTGTCATGTTCTATCACTGTTGTTGTCATGTTGTGTCACTGTTATTTTCATGTTGTGTCACTGTTGTTGTCATGTTGTGTCACTGTTGTTGTCATGTTGTGTCACTGTTGTTGTCATGTTGTGTCACTGTTGTTGTCATGTTGTGTCACTGTTATTGTCATGTTGTGTCACTGTTGTTGTCATGTTGTGTCACTGTTGTTGTCATGTTGTGTCACTGTTATTGTCATGTTGTGTCACTGTTATTGTCATGTTGTGTCACTGTTGTTGTCATGTTGTGTCACTGTTATTGTCATGTTGTGTCACTGTTATTGTCATGTTGTGTCACTGTTATTGTCATGTTGTGTCACTGTTGTTGTCATGTTGTGTCACTGTTGTTGTCATGTTGTGTCACTGTTATTGTCATGTTGTGTCACTGTTATTGTCATGTTGTGTCACTGTTATTGTCATGTTGTGTCACTGTTGTTGTCATGTTGTGTCACTGTTATTGTCATGTTGTGTCACTGTTGTTGTCATGTTGTGTCACTGTTGTTGTCATGTTGTGTCACTGTTATTGTCATGTTGTGCCACTGTTGTTGTCATGTTGTCTCACTGTTATTGTCATGTTGTGTCACTGTTGTTGTCATGTTGTGTCACTGTTATTGTCATGTGTCACTGTTATTGACATGTTCTATCAATGTTATTGTCGTGTTGTGTCACTGTTATTGTTTTGTTGTGTCACTGTTGTTGTCATGTTGTGTCACTGTTTTTGTGTTTTGACATTAATGATTTCAAATATTTTTGACTTCCTGCTTCCAGGTGAGACTCTGATAGCAGTTTGATGGAGACGTAAAGCTTGTCATGGACAGTCAGAGGACAAGGTAGGTCCACCTCAGAACATGAGGTTCTCATGGACAGTCAGAGGATGAGAACATGATGTTATTGCTGATCATCATGTGATGTTGCCTCCAGATGAAACTGCTCTAAAACAATCTTTGTGTGTGTGTGTGTGTGTGTGTGTGTGTGTGTGTGTGTGTGTGTGTGTGTGTGTGTGTGTGTGTGTGTGTGTGTGTGTGTGTGTGTGTGTGTGTGTGTGTGTGTGTGTGTGTGTGTGTGTGTGTGTGTAAGCAAAGACGCTAACCCTAACCAGCTTCCAGATATTTTAATCTGAAAGGTCGCATGATGGGAAGTCTTAACCCTAGCCCAGTTAACCAGAACCCAGTTAACCCTAATTATGTTTACCAGAACCCTGTTAACCCTAGCCCAGTTAACCAGAACCCAGTTAACCCTAATGATGTTAACCAGAACCCTGTTAACCCTAGCCCAGTTAACCAGAACCCTGTTAACCCTAACCCAGTTAACCAGAACCCTGTTTACCTTAACCCAGTTAACCCTAACCCAGTTAACCAGAGCCCTGTTAACCCTAGCCCAGTTAACCCTAACCCAGTTTACCAGAACCCAGTTAACCAGAACCCAGTTAACCTTTACCCAGTTAACCCTAGCCCAGTTAACCAGAACCCTGTTAACCCTAACTAAGTTAACCCTAGCCCAGTTAACAGAACCCTGTTAACCCTAACCCAGTTAACCCTAACCCTTTCATCAGCTGATTCTTAGTCAGAGCATGAAACACTGATACTGAAGCACATGGTGGAACCGAAAGTCCGATCTTCCCCTGATCCCCAACTCTACAAACCCTAACCCTCTGACCCTCTCACCCTCTGACCCTCTCACCCTCTGACCCTATGACCCTCTGACCCTATGACCCCCTGACCCTCTCACCTCTCACCCTCTCACCTCCCACCTCTGACCCTCTCACCTCTCACCCTCTGACCCTATGACAGTTGAAGGTATGCTTTTTGTCTTCCAGCTGTGGAGGTGAGGGTGGTGCTGGTGGAGGAATGCTCCACACCTGGAGGGGCTACTCCTGCAGCGTGAGCCCGGAGAGGCTGCTGCTGCCCGGGCCGGTCCAGCAGGTGGCGCTGGGCGCCCGGCATGGCGTGGTGCTGCTGGAAGGTGAGGCTGTGCTGTCCTGCAGGTCTCATGAAGGAGAGGCTTGTATCAACACTGTTAGTGGTGCTCTGAGCGTCTGTCCTGTGCTGCTCCTGTTGCGCCCCCTGCAGGAGGCCAGGTGTACAGTTTCGGGGCCTTGCCTTGGAAGCAGGGTCCGGTCCTGGAGATGTCCAGGCCCTGGTTGGAGAGCGCTCTGGGGGGGCAGCGCGTGGTGGGCGTGGCGGCCGGGGACTTCCACAGTGGGGCGGTGACGGAGGATGGGGGCGTGCACATGTGGGGCGACAACGGCGCCGGGCAGTGTGGCCTGCCGGGTCTGGCCTCTGTTCCCAACCCCACCCCCATCGCGGTGGTGGACCGGGACATGGGCCCCTCCCACACCGTGGCGATTCTGGAGCTGGCGTGTGGCGAGCGGCACACTGTGGCACTGTCGCTGCAGAGGGAGGTCTGGGTGTGGGGGGGCCTCGGCACAGCCGCCCCCCCCACATGGAGACCCCACAAGGTGGAGCAGCTGGCGGGCAGGTGTGTGTTACAGGTGGCCTGCGGTGCCTCACACAGCCTGGCTCTGGTGGGCTGCCCCAGTCCAGACGGGCTCCAGCGGCCCCCTGTGGACAAATGTGGACAATGCAACCAGCTGCTCTACACCATGACGGACAAAGAGGACCACGTCATCATCTCTGACAGCCACTCCTGCCTTCAGGGGGGGGGGCCCACCGCGGCCAAACCCCCCTCCCTGGACACTGCAGAGCCCCCTGATCCTTCCTCAGCTGACGGGCCCGCCCCCTGCTCCGCCCACTCCACCTCGTCCAATCACAGTGGGAAGAGCTCCGACGAGGAGGCCGTCAAAGACTACCTGAAGAACCTGTCCCAGGAACCACCAGAGGCCAAGACCGCAGGACCCCTGCTGGTGAGTTCAACACACCAGGTCAGAGGTCATGATGAGGACCAGGTCAGAGGTCAGGGTGAGGACCAGGTCTGAAGACCAGGTCAGAGGTCAGGTTGAGGACCAGGTCGAAAGTCAGGGTGAGGACCAGGTCATAGGTCAGGGTGAGGACCAGGTCATAGGTCAGGGTGAAGACCAGGTCAGAGGTCAGGGTGAGGACCAGGTCAGAGGTCAGGTTGAGGACCAGGTCAGAGGTCAAGGTGAGGACCAGGTCAGAGGTCAGGGTGAGGACCAGGTCATTAAACTTCTTGACCTGACTGTGTTCTCCTGCAGCCCTCAGTGGTCCCCTGGTCCTCCTCGTCCCCCTCGTCCCCCTCGTCCTCCTCCACCCTCAACAGTCTGGTGGCCTCCTGTGCGTCGGCGGTGGGTGAGCGGGTGGCCTCCACCTATGAGGCTCTGTCCCTCAGGAAGATGATGAACCTGTACCTCCCCTCTGGGGCGCCCAGGTTAGGCGTCCTCCCCACGGCGGGCGGTGTGACAATAGAGCGTGTGCGTCAGGAAGACAATGTGCAGGCCAAGAAGAGCTGCAGTACTGGGGACATCCACCAGGAGGAGGCTGGAGGTGGGAGGCGTCGCCTCTCACTGCCAGGACTGCTGTCACAGGGTAGGTACCCTGTTCTCCCTGAGAGTCCCGACATGACCCCCATGACCCCTCCCTGAGAGTCCCGACATGACCCCCATGACCCCTCCCTGAGAGTCCCGACATGACCCCTTAGGGTTCTCACCCTAACCCTGTTCTCCCCTGAGAGTCCCGACATGACCCCCCTTAGGGTTCTCACCCTAACATTTGGTCTGTAGGCCCAGACCCCCTAAAACCTCATTGTGGTCTTTGGTTGTGTCAGAGTTGATTGAAGGGTTGAAGATGGAGACTGGAACTTTTCTAGGGTGGTGTTATATTGATATTCATGTTCCTGGTGGAACCTGACTGGAGAGGAAGCCTCTCTGCTGGCTGCAATGATGAAGAGCAAAACCTTGTCCACATAAAGTCCCCTGGTCTCTCCTCCACCCTGAGTCACTACCAAGACCATTGATCCTCTGACTCCACCCTGAGTCACTACCAAGACCATTGCTCCTCTGACTCCACCCTGAGTCACTACCAAGACCATTGATCCTCTGACTCCACCCTGAGTCACTACCAAGACCATTGATCCTCTGACTCCACCCTGAGTCACTACCAAGACCATTGATCCTCTGACTCCACCCTGAGTCACTACCAAGACCATTGATCCTTGTGGGTGACTGAACCCAGTTGGTAATTGTCTCTTCCTTCTCCTCCTCTTCCTCTTTCTACTTCTTCTTCCTCCTCCTCCCCAGTGTCTCCTCTCCTGCTGAGGAGGAGCAGTCGTTCCAGGCCAGGGGGAGTGGGGTTGCCCCTGGTGGGGGGTGGGGGCCCCTGAGGTGGAGGAGGTGGTGCCATCCTTGCAGACAGAGGTGTGGAGCTGGGGTGGTGGAGAGGAGGGGCAGCTGGGACATGGAGACAACCTGGACAGGTAGGAATCACCTGGACACACCTGAGCCCTGTACTCTGACCTGGAGTGTCCTGGAATGTTAATCCAGGATAGGGAGAGAGAGGGAGAGGGAGGGAGGGGCTTTCACCTCCTGCACTCTGACCCTGTCTAACATCTCAGACAACATGTGTGTGTGTGTGTGTGTGTGTGTGTGTGTGTGTGTGTGTTGCAGGGAGCAGCCGTCCTGCATCAGGAGTCTAACCAATCAGCAGGTGGTCCGACTGGCAGCCGGCGCTCGTCACTCTGTGGCCCTGACGGCTCAGTGCCAGGTGACAACATGACTCTATGAACACATGACTCTTTAGCCCTGGAGCCACTGATCAGACTGGTTCACACTGGTTCACACTGATACAGATCACACTGGTTCACACTGGTTCAGACTGGTCCAGACTGGTTCAGACTGATACAGATCACACTGGTTCTGACTGGTTCACACTGGTTCACACTGGTTCAGACTGATACAGATCACACTGGTTCAGACTGGTTCAGACTGATACAGATCACACTGCTTCAGACTGGTTCAGACTAACTGGTCCAGACTGGGTGTGTTGTAATCCTGCAGGTTTACTCATGGGGAAGCAACAGGTCTGGTCAGTTGGGACACATGGAGTCACCAAGTACCGTGCCCCGCCCTGCCAAGGTACACACACACACACACACACACACACACACACACACACACACACACACACACACACACACACACACACACACACACACACACACACACATGTTGTCTGAGATGTCAGACAGGGTCAGAGTGCAGGAGGTGAAAGTCCCTCTCCTCTCTCTCCCTCCCTTCCTCCCTCTCCCCCCACTCTCTCTCCCCTCCCTCCCCTCCCTCCCCCCTCTCTCTCCCTCCCTCCCTCTCTCTCTCTCCCCCTCTCTCCCTCCCTCCCTCTCCCTCTCTCTCCCTCTCTCCGTCCCCTCTCCATCTCTCTCTCCCCTCTCTCTCCCCTCCCTCCCTCTCCCCCTCTCTCTCTCTCTCTCTCCCTCTCCCCTCCCTCCCTCTCCCCTCCCTCCCTCTCCCCTCCTCTCTCTCTCTCTCTCTCTCTCTCTCTCTCTCTCTCTCTCTCTCTCTCTCTCTCTCTCTCTCTCTCTCTCTCTCTCTCCCCCCCCTCCCTCCCTCCCTCCCTCCCCCCCTCTCAGCTGTCAGAGGGGGGTCCGGGTGTGGGATGTGAGCGCAGGACAGAAACACACCGTCCTGCTGGCAGATGGAGACTGCATGCAACCCCTCATCTACTACAGCGGGCAACAGGTGGAGCAGCAGGTGGAGCAGCAGACAGGAGACTACACCCAGCAGCCCGTCCTTCTGCCTCTTTCTGCATGAACGTAAGAACTAAGTCACTGTCCACACGTTTCATTATTCATCATGTTAATGTAGTTCTTTATCCACTCTTCTTCTTCTTCTTCTTCTTCTTCTTCTTCTTCTTCTTCTTCTTCTTCTTCTTCTTCTTCTTCTTCTTCTTCTTCTTCTTCTTCTTCTTCTTCTTCTTCTTCTTCTTCTTCTTCTTCTTCTTCTTCTTCTTCTTCTTCTTCTTCTTCTTCTTCTTCTTCTTCTTCTTCTTCTTCTTCTTCTTCTTCTTCTTCTTCTTCTTCTTCTTCTTCTTCTTCTTCTTCTTCTTCTTCTCTTCTTCTTCCTTCTTCTTCTTCTTCTTCTTCTTCTTCTTCTCTTCCCCTTCCCCCTTTCCCCTTCCCCTTCCCCCTTCCCCTTCTTCTTCTTCTTCCTCTTCCTCTTCCTCTTCCTCTTCCTCTTCCTCTTCCTCTTCCTCTTCCTCTTCCTCTTCCTCTTCCTCTTCCTCTTCCTCTTCCTCTTTTTCTTTTTCTTTTTCTTCCTCTTTTGCTTTTTCTTTTCTTCCTCTTTTTCTTCCTCTTTTTCCTCTTCTTTTTCCTCTTTTTCTTCCTCTTTTTCCTCTTCTTCTTCCTCTTCTTCTGCTCCTCCTCCTCCTCGAGGGCCTGAGCAGACAGAAGGTTTCACAGTGGTCCAGCAATAAGATCAATGTGGAGGACAGATGTACACATTTTCTTTAGCCAACTGGTCCCGGTGTGTGTGTGTGTGTGTGTGTGTGTGTGTGTGTGTGTGTGTGTGTGTGTGTGTGTGTGTGTGTGTGTGTGTGTGTGTGTGTGTGTGTGTGTGTGTGTGTGTGTGTGTGTGTGTGTGTGTGTGTGTGTGTGTGTGTGTGTGTGTGGTTGTGTGCGTGCGCAGCTGGGCTATGTGAGCAGTGTGTGTGGCGGTGGGCGGTGCTGCGCGGCGCTCTCTGACAGGAACATGGTGGGCGTGGCCTCCAGCCTGCACGAGCTGGCAGCGGCAGACAGGAAGTTCTACTGCAAGCTGTGGAACATCAAGGGGCAGGTGCTGCGCCCCCTGCTGGAGCTGGGTGAGTGTTTCACACGTCTGGACGTTGGACGGGTCAGCCGGGGCGGGGTTAACGCCCTGATGATGTAGCACACGAGGGCGCCGTCACAGATCCTGTGATCATGAGTTACTTTCATTCATTATTCATTGATGTTTCTTGGGGGGAATATTTTCAGATTTGCTTTACAAAATGCTTTTGTTTATTTTATTATTAAAATCAGGTCTCCTTTAAGAATATGAATCTTTATTTGTATTTCTTGATGAAGGAGGGGCTACCTGGCAAAGCCAGGGTGGAAAGGACAAAACAAAGGACATTTGTCCAACTGCTCAGCTGAATGCAGAGCTGAGATCACGTTTTGTTTTTCTCTCTTGCTGGAAGTATGTTTTCTCATTGTCGTTGTTGAACACCGGCACCTTTTGTTTCAATAAAGACAAAGTGGCCTTGCAGCATGGATGGTGGTGGTGTTTGTTCTGAACTGGAGGAGAACCCACCACAGTGAGTGAGCCTCTGGTCCTCCTGCAGACTGTGTGAGCTGGGCGCTGGGCTCCTCGTCTCTGGGCCTGCTGCAGACGCTGGCTAGACGCTTCAACCTGCTGTGTCACCTGACGGGGCAGAACGCCACCAGCTTGACCTCCAGTCTGAGGCGGAGCCGCCGGGTCAGCCGCCTGCTGCTGCTGGAACACACCCATCTCTTCCTGGACGCCTACACTGAGTATGTGCTATGACCTTCTGCCTGACCTCCAGACTGACCTTCAGACTGACCTCCATCTTAACCTCCAGACTGACCTCCACACTGACCTCCAGACTGACCTCCAGACTGACCTCCATCTTAACCTCCAGCCTAAACTCCAGACTGACCTCCAGACTGACCTCCACACTGACCTCCAGACTGACCTCCAGACTGACCTTCAGACTGACCTCCATCTTAACCTCCAGACTGACCTCCACACTGACCTCCAGACTGACCTTCAGACTGACCTCCATCTTAACCTCCAGCCTAAACTCCAGACTGACCTCCAGACTGACCTCCAGACTGACCTCCAGACTGACCTCCATCTTAACCTCCAGACTGACCTCCAGACTGACCTCCAGACTGACCTCCAGACTGACCTTCAGACTGACCTCCATCTTAACCTCCAGCCTAAACTCCAGACTGACCTCCAGACTGACCTTCAAACTGACCTCCATCTTAACCTCCAGCCTAAACTCCAGACTGACCTCCACACTGACCTTCAGACTGACCTCCATCTTAACCTCCAGCCTAAACTCCAGACTGACCTCCACACTGACCTCCAGACTGACCTTCAGACTGACCTCCAGATTGACCTCCAGACTGAACTCCAGACTGACCTCCAGCCTAAACTCCAGACTGACCTCCATACTGACCTTCAGAATGACCTTCAGACTGACCTCCAGACTGACCTTCAGACTGACCTCCAGATTGACCTCCAGCCTAAACTCCAGACTGACCTCCAGACTGACCTTCAGACTGACCTCCAGCCTAAACTCCAGACTGACCTTCAGACTGACCTCCAGACTGACCTCCAGATTGACCTCCAGATTGACCTCCAGACTGACCTCCAGATTGACCTCCAGATTG
>NC_137673.1:116200-128700 GCF_963422515.1 Blennius ocellaris | reverse complement strand
TAATTAATGTGTTCATCACTCAGTAATTAATGTGATCATCACTCAGTAATTAATGTGTTCATCACTCAGTAATGAGTGTGTTCATCACTCAGTAATTAATGTGATCATCACTCAGTAATGAATGTGTTCATCACTCAGTAATTAATGTGATCATCACTCAGTAATGAGTGTGTTCATCACTCAGTAATTAATGTGATCATCACTCAGTAATGAGTGTGTTCATCACTCAGTAATTAATGTGTTCATCACTCAGTAATGAGTGTGTTCATCACTCAGTTATGTGTTCATCACTCAGTAATTAATGTGTTCATCACTCAGTAATGAGTGTGATCATCACTCAGTAATTAATGTGTTCATCACTCAGTAATGAGTGTGTTCATCACTCAGTAATTAATGTGTTCATCACTCAGTAATGAGTGTGTTCATCACTCAGTAATTAATGTGATCATCACTCAGTAATTAATGTGTTCATCACTCAGTAATTAATGTGATCATCACTCAGTAATGAATGTGATCATCACTCAGTAATGAATGTGATCATCACTCAGTAATGAATGTGATCATCACTCAGTAATTAATGTGTTCATCACTCAGTAATTAATGTGATCATCACTCAGTAATTAATGTGTTCATCACTCAGTAATTAATGTGATCATCACTCAGTAATGAATGTGATCATCACTCAGTAATTAATGTGTTCATCACTCAGTAATGAATGTGATCATCACTCAGTAATTAATGTGTTCATCACTCAGTAATGAATGTGATCATCACTCAGTAATGAATGTGATCATCACTCAGTAATTAATGTGTTCATCACTCAGTAATGAATGTGATCATCACTCAGTAATGAATGTGATCATCACTCAGTAATGAATGTGATCATCACTCAGTAATTAATGTGTTCATCACTCAGTAATGAATGTGATCATCACTCAGTAATGAATGTGATCATCACTCAGTAATGAATGTGATCATCACTCAGTAATTAATGTGTTCATCACTCAGTAATTAATGTGATCATCACTCAGTAATTAATGTGATCATCACTCAGTAATTAATGTGATCATCACTCAGTAATGAATGCGATCATCACTCAGTAATTAATGTGTTCATCACTCAGTAATGTGCTCATCCAGTGTTTCTTCTGTTCAGATCAAGTGGCTTCGCTCCTTGAACCAGGCCGTGGAGGAGGCTCTGAGTGGGGCGGGGCAGGTTGTGGAGGGGGGCACCACGGAGCAGGTTGGAGGGGGTGGAACCCTGGGGAAAGCGGGGGAGGGGGGCACCCCGGGGCAGAAGCTGGAGCCCCCGGCCTCCAGAATAGCCTCCTACACGTTTTATAAAGAAGGACGACTGAAAGACGCCACATATGAAGGTCAATGGCTCAATGGGAAACCTCATGGCAGGTAGGACCTGTCTGTCACTTCCAGTCAGTCTACAGTCTACAGTCAGTCTACAGTCAGTACTGATGGTGTTTCTCTCCAGAGGAATGTTGTCCTGGCCTGATGGGAGAGTTTATACTGGACAATTCTTCAATGGACTGGAGGACGGGTGAGTGGCACAGAGAAAACCTCTGACCTGTGGTCATGTGACCTCTGACCTGTGGTCATGTGACCTCTGTTTCAGGCTGGGGAACTTTGTTGCTCCCAATAAGTTGCAGAAGAAGGATCGTTATGAAGGTCAATGGAAAGAAGGACGAATGCATGGCTGGGGAACCTACAGGTGAGTTTACCTCATTGTTCTGTGGTCGAACCTCCACCTCCGCCTCCACCTTCACCATCACTTCCACCTTCACCTCCACCTCCACCTTCACCTCCACCTTCACCATCACTTCCACCATCACTTCCACCTTCACCTCCACCTCCACCGTCACCTCCACCATCACCTCCACCTTCACCATCACTTCCACCTCCACCGTCACTTCCACCTCCACCATCACCTCCACCTTCACCATCACTTCCACCTCCACCTTCACGTTCACCTCCACCTTCACCTCCACCTCCACCTTCACTTTCACCTTCACCTCCACCTTCACCTCCACCTTCACCATCACTTCCACCTTCACCTCCACCTTCACCTCCACCATCACCTCCACCTTCACCATCACTTCCACCTCCACCTTCACCTCCACCATCACTTCCACCTTCACCTCCACCTTCACCTCCACCTCCACCTCCACCTTCACCTTCACCTTCACTTCCACCTTCACCTCCACCTCCACCTCCACCTTCACCATCACTTCCACCTTCACCTCCATCTCCACCTCCACTTTCACCTCCACCATCACTTCCACCTTCACCTTCACCTCCACCATCACCTCCACTCTATTGGTCCAACCCTCCACCATGTTGGTCCAACCCTCCACCCTGTTGGTCCAACCCTCCACTCTATTGGTCCAACCCTCCACCATGTTGGCCCAACCCTCCACTCTATTGGTCCAACCCTCCACCCTGTTGGTCCAACCCTCCACTCTATTGGTCCAACCCTCCACCCTATTGGTCCAACCCTCCACCATGTTGGTTCAACCCTCCACCCTATTGGTCCAACCCTCCACCATGTTGGTTCAACCCTCCACCCTATTGGTCCAACCCTCCACCATGTTGGTTCAACCCTCCACCATGTTGGTTCAACCCTCCACCCTATTGGTCCAACCCTCCACCATGTTGGTTCAACCCTCCACCCTATTGGTCCAACCCTCCACCATGTTGGTTCAACCCTCCACCCTATTGGTCCAACCCTCCACCCTATTGGTCCAACCCTCCACCATGTTGGTCCAACCCTCCACCCTATTGGTCCAACCATTTATCATCCTGAATAAAGAAGTGATAATCACACTGCAGCGTGTGTGTGTGTGTGTGTGTGTGTGTGTGTGTGTGTGTGTGTGTGTGTGTGTGTGTGTGTGTGTGTGTGTGTGTGTGTGTGTGTGTGTGTGTGTGTGTGTGTGTGTGTGTGTGTGTGTGTGTGTGTGTGTGTGTGTGTGTGTGTGTGTGTGTGTGTGTGTGTGTGTGTGTGTGTGTGTGCAGCTATGCCAGCGGCGAGGTGTACGAGGGTTGGTTCCAGGACGGCCTGAGACATGGACATGGTGTCCTGCGCAGCGGGAGGCTAACCAGCTCCAGTCCTAGCGTGTTCGTGGGTCGGTGGCAGCAGGACAAGAGGAATGGCTACGGTGTCCTGGACGACATCACCAAGTACTGAATGTCATGAGGCGCAGCGCCGGCCTCCTCTCGCCACACCTCCTTATTGAGATCTTGTGCTTGTTTGCAGAGGAGAGAAGTTCATGGGCATGTGGCAGGACCAGGTGAGGCAGGGTGCCGGCGTGGTGGTCACACAGTTCGGCCTTTATTATGAAGGAACCTTCAGAGACAACAGGATGATGGTGAGTCTGCTGAAGCAGCTCTTCCTCCAACAGGGTGGCTCATCTTCTACTGCTTCTACTGCTTCTACTGCTTCTACTGCTCCTACTGCTTCTACTGCTTCTATGGCTTCTATTGCTTCTACTGCTTCTACTGCTTCTACTGCTTCTACTGCTTCTATTGCTTCTATTGCTTCTACTGCTTCTACTGCTTCTACTGCTTCTACTGCTTCTATTGCTTCTACTGCTTCTATTGCTTCTACTGCTTCTATTGCTTCTACTGCTTCTACTGCTTCTACTGCTCCTACTGCTTCTACTGCTTCTACTGCTTCTATTGCTTCTACTGCTTCTACTGCTTCTACTGCTTCTATTGCTTCTACTGCTTCTACTGCTTCTATTGCTTCTACTGCTTCTACTGCTTCTATTGCTTCTATTGCTTCTTACCACGCTCCAACTAGACACCGTGTCAGAGGAGGAAGTACCTAAAGGAAGTGTCAGAGGAGGAAGTACTTTCAACGAGACAGTGTCAGAGGAGGAAGTACCTTTAACGAGACAGTGTCAGAGGAGGAAGTACCTTCAACGAGACAATGTCAGAGGAGGAAGTACCTTCAACGAGACAGTGTCAGAGGAGGAAGTACCTTCAACGAGACAGTGTCAGAGGAGGAAGTACCTAAAGGAAGTGTCAGAGGAGGAAGTACCTTTAACGAGACAGTGTCAGAGGAGGAAGTACCTTCAACGAGACAGTGTCAGAGGAGGAAGTGCCTTCAACGAGACAGTGTCAGAGGAGGAAGTACCTTCAACGAGACAATGTCAGAGGAGGAAGTACCTTCAACGAGACAGTGTCAGAGGAGGAAGTACCTTCAACGAGACAGTGTCAGAGGAGGAAGTACCTAAAGGAAGTGTCAGAGGAGGAAGTACCTTTAACGAGACAGTGTCAGAGGAGGAAGTACCTTTAACGAGACAGTGTCAGAGGAGGAAGTACCTTTAACGAGACAGTGTCAAAGGAGGAAGTGCCTTCAACGAGACAGTGTCAGAGGAGGAAGTACCTTCAACGAGACAATGTCAGAGGAGGAAGTGCCTTCAACGAGACAGTGTCAGAGGAGGAAGTACCTTCAACGAGACAATGTCAGAGGAGGAAGTGCCTTCAACGAGACAGTGTCAGAGGAGGAAGTACCTTTAACGAGACAGTGTCAGAGGAGGAAGTACCTAAAGGAAGTGTCAGAGGAGGAAGTACCTTTAACGAGACAGTGTCAGAGGAGGAAGTACCTTTAACGAGACAGTGTCAGAGGAGGAAGTACCTAAAGGAAGTGTCAAAGGAGGAAGTACCTTTAGCGAGACAGTGTCAGAGGAGGAAGTACCTTCAACGAGACAGAGTCAGAGGAGGAAGTACCTTTAACGAAACAGAGTCAGAGGAGGAAGTCAGGTGTCCAGAGAACCACGTGGTCAAAGGTTTGCTGTCTTTCAGGGGACGGGGATCCTCCTGTCAGAGGACGACACCATGTACGAGGGCGAGTTCTGTGACGACTGGACGCTCAGTGGGAAGGTGACTGGATCCCTGGAATGGAGCTGCAGGAACAAGGTGGTTCGGCACAAGGTGTGACCAGGGCTCTGCTTCTCTTCAGGGCCTGCTGACCCTGGCCAATGGGGACTACCTGGAGGGCTCCTTCACTGGACTCTGGGGCTCTGGGCTCAAAGTCACCGGCTCCTACTTCAAACCTCAGCTGTTTGACAGCGACAAGGACAAGGACAAGGACAAGACACGGGCCGTGTAAGCTGAAAGTCTGCAGCAGGTCTGCAGCCACAGGTCTGCATGTGTCTGCATCATCATGTCTGCATCATCATGTGTGCATCATCATGTGTGCATCATCATGTGTGCATCATCATGTCTACATCATCATGTCTGCATCATGTCTACATCATCATGTCTGCATCATCATGTCTGCATCATGTCTACATCATGACTGCATCATGTCTGCATCATTATGTCTACATCATGTCTGCATCATCATGTCTACATCATGTCTGCATCATCATGTCTGCATCATCATGTCTGCATCATGTCTACATCATGATGTCTGCATCATCATGTCTGCATCATCATGTCTGCATCATGTCTGCATCATCATGTCTGCATCATGTCTGCATCATGTCTGCATCATCATGTCTGCATCATGTCTACATCATCATGTCTGCATCATCATGTCTGCATCATGTCTACATCAGCATGTCTGCATCATGTCTGCATCATCATGTCTGCATCATCATGTCTGCATCATGTCTGCATCATCATGTCTACATCATGTCTGCATCATGTCTGCATCATCATGTCTGCATCATGTCTACATCATCATGTCTGCATCATCATGTCTGCATCATGTCTACATCAGCATGTCTGCATCATGTCTGCATCATCATGTCTGCATCATGTCTGCATCATGTCTGCATCATCATGTCTACATCATCATGTCTGCATCATGTCTACATCATGTCTGCATCATGTCTGCATCATCATGTCTACATCATCATGTCTGCATCATCATGTCTACATCATCATGTCTGCATCATGTCTGCATCATCATGTCTACATCATGTCTGCATCATGTCTGCATCATCATGTCTGCATCATGTCTACATCATGTCTGCATCATGTCTGCATCATCATGTCTACATCATCATGTCTGCATCATCATGTCTACATCATCATGTCTGCATCATGTCTGCATCATGTCTGCATCCTCATATCTGCATCCTCATGTCTGCATCATCATGTCTGCATCATCATGTCTGGATCATCATGTCTGCATCATCATGTCTGCATCATGTCTGCATCATGTCTGCATCATCATGTCTACATCATCATGTCTGCATCATGTCTACATCATGTCTGCATCATGTCTGCATCATCATGTCTGGATCATCATGTCTACATCATCATGTCTGCATCATCATGTCTACATCATCATGTCTGCATCATGTCTGCATCATCATGTCTACATCATGTCTGCATCATGTCTGCATCATGTCTGCATCATCATGTCTGCATCATGTCTACATCATGTCTGCATCATGTCTGCATCATCATGTCTACATCATCATGTCTGCATCATCATGTCTACATCATCATGTCTGCATCATGTCTGCATCATGTCTGCATCCTCATATCTGCATCCTCATGTCTGCATCATCATGTCTGCATCATGATGTCTGCATCATCATGTCTACATCATCATGTCTGCATCATGATGTCTGCATGATGTCTACATCATGACTGCATCATGTCTGCATCATCATGTCTACATCATGACTGTATCATGTCTGCATCATCATGTCTACATCATGTCTGCATCATCATGTCTACATCATGTCTACATCATCATGTCTACATCATCATGTCTGCATCATCATGTCTGCATCATCATGTCTGCATCATCATGTCTGCATCATCATGTCTACATCATCATGTCTGCATCCTCATGTCTGCAGTGATAAACTTCATGTGAGATCTTTCTCATGTGTTCACAGGAAGTTGGGCCGTTTGTGTGTGAGAGCTGAGAACAAGTGGCAGGACGTGTTTGACGAGTGCTGGAAGCAGCTGGGTGGTGAGGAGGAGACCAGGAAGCAGCTGGGTGGTGAGGAGGAGAGCAGGAAGCAGCTGGGTGGTGAGGAGGAGAGCAGGAAGCAGCTGGGTGGTGAGGGGGAGAGCAGGAAGCAGCTGGGTGGTGAGGAGGAGAGCAGGAACCAGCTGGGTGGTGAGGGGGAGAGCAGGAAGCAGCTGGGTGGAGAGGAGGAGAGCAGGAAGCAGCTGGGTGGTGAGGAGGAGACCAGGAAGCAGCTGGGTGGTGAGGGGGAGAGCAGGAACCAGCTGGGTGGTGAGGAGGAGAGCCGGGGGGAGAGCAGGAAGCAGCTGGGTGGTGAGGAGGAGAACCGGGGAGAGAGCAGGAAGCAGCTGGGTGGTGAGGAGGAGAGCCGGGGGGAGATTAGGAAGCAGCTGGGTGGTGAGGAGGAGAGCCGGGGGGAGAGCAGGAACCAGCTGGGTGGTGAGGAGGAGATCCAGGGGGAGATTAGGAAGCAGCTGGGTGGTGAGGAGGAGATCCAGGGGGAGAGCAGGAACCAGCTGGGTGGTGAGGAGGAGAGCCGGGGGGAGATTAGGAAGCAGCTGGATGGTGAGGAGGAGAGCTGGGGGGAGCGCAGGGAGCAGCTGGGTGGTGAGGACGAGAGCCGGAGCCCTCACAGGTATGGCCACACCCCCTGGCTCCAGGTGAGAGGGGTGGAGCTCCAGTCTCAGGCTGACGGTGTCTTCCAGGCCACAGCGTCCGTCTCGGGGTCACAGCAGCCTGGAGGGTCTGGAGGTCCCGCAGCACCAGGGCCCCTTCAGCATGGAGCGATACCACGCCCTCCGCCTCTACCTGCTCCAGGTGGGCTCGCGTCACCTCAAACTGCCCCACCTGCCTCCTAACCACCCCCCTGTGCCCCCCAGGCCTGTGACTGCCCCCTAACCACCCCCCTGTGCCCCCCAGGCCTGTGACTGCCCCCTGCACCCTCTGGGCCGGCTGCTGGACAGCCTGGTGGCCGTCTACAGGATGACCTACGTGGGCGTTGGTGCCAACCGGCGCCTGCTGCCCCAGGCTGTGCAGGAAATCAAGTCCTACCTGCACCGCATGTTTCACCTGGTCAGGTGAGTCCAGACCCCCTGCTGAGAGCAGCTCCGCCCTCTGGGCTGACCGTCGTCTGTCCTGCAGGTTCCTGTTCCCAGACCTGCCAGAAGAGGGCGGTCTGATCCCGGAGCCACCCGGCAGCAACGGCAACCTGCAGGACACACATGCTGATTCAGCTGAATGTCCTCGTGACTCGCCCAAACCAAGGTAGAGAGCCACCCTGCCCTCTCACCCTGTCTCACCCTGCCCTCTCACCCTGCCCTCTCACCCTGTCTCACCCCCTCTCACCCTGCCCTCTCACCCTGTCTCACCCCCTCTCACCCTGCCCTCTCACCCTGTCTCACCCCCTCTCACCCTGCCCTCTCACCCTGTCTCACCCCCTCTCACCCTGCCCTCTCACCCTGTCTCACCCCCTCTCACCCTGTCTCACCCCCTCTCACCCTGCCTTCTCACCCTGTCTCACCCTGCCCTCTCACCCTGTCTCACCCCCTCTCACCCTGCCCTCTCACCCCCTCTCACCCTGTCTCACCCCCTCTCACCCTGCCCACTCAGCCTGTCTCACCCTGTCCTCTCACCCTGCCCTCTCACCCTGTCTCACCCCCTCTCACCCTGTCTCACCCCCTCTCACCCTGCCCACTCAGCCTGTCTCACCCTGCCCTCTCAGCCTGTCTCACCCTGTCCTCTCACCCTGCCCTCTCACCCTGTCTCACCCTGCCCTCTCACCCTGCCCTCTCACCCTGTCTCACCCCCTCTCACCCTGCCCTCTCACCCTGTCTCACCCCCTCTCACCCTGCCCTCTCACCCTGTCTCACCCCCTCTCACCCTGCCCTCTCACCCTGTCTCACCCCCTCTCACCCTGCCCTCTCACCCTGTCTCACCCCCTCTCACCCTGTCTCACCCCCTCTCACCCTGCCTTCTCACCCTGTCTCACCCTGCCCTCTCACCCTGTCTCACCCCCTCTCACCCTGCCCTCTCACCCCCTCTCACCCTGTCTCACCCCCTCTCACCCTGCCCACTCAGCCTGTCTCACCCTGTCCTCTCACCCTGCCCTCTCACCCTGTCTCACCCCCTCTCACCCTGTCTCACCCCCTCTCACCCTGCCCACTCAGCCTGTCTCACCCTGCCCTCTCAGCCTGTCTCACCCTGTCCTCTCACCCTGCCCTCTCACCCTGTCTCACCCTGTCCTCTCACCCTGTCCTCTCACCCTGCCCTTTCACCCTGCCCTCTCACCCTGTCTCACCCTGTTGTAGGGATTTACTACCTCATAAGGATCACTAGGAACTATTTATGTTTTGGTTGGCTATCGATAATGATTAATAATGATCAACGATAGTTATTAATAATGTTGAAATGTAATCTGATGTGTATCAGAACCTCGGAGCTCCACCTGTCTTAACAGGAAATGATAGACAATTCAGTTCTATCAGTCTCATAAGATATACTAAACAGTTCATTGGGAATTTGAATTAATAGTTAAATTAATTACAATTACCAGAATTAAGTCAAGGTTGAAGGATTTTGGAGTTCTTGACACAGAAGAGGTCGACATTTCATTCACCTTTGTGCTCATTAATAAAACAGCAAGTATGATTCCAAACATTATATTTATTAACAATGAAAACAAATAAAACACAGATTCTAACTACCTATATACAGCTGGGTGTGTGTAGGTGTGTGTGTGTGTGTGGAGAGCGAAAGAGAGAGAGAGAGTTGGAGGGAGGGTGTATGTGTGTGACGTGTGATGGAACTACAAAACAAGATGGCGGATCACAAGAAACTACATTCCAAATGGAGGTTGTCAGAGAACAGGAAGTCTGTCCTGGGTCTCGGCCATGTGCTGATAGCAATGGAACAATAGAAGCTAGCCATAGCATCTGCTTCCGGTGTGTCTCTGCTAAAGGACCATTTCTAGAATGACTTGATGTGACTGCGATTTGTCTTGTAAAACGTCAGGAGTCGTCAGATGGTGTTCAGTTACTGTGTGATGTTGTCTTTGATGTGATATGTGTAGGATTGCGAGTTAACTAGTTAGTAAAGCAAAGATTAGCATGCAGACCCTGTGTCTGTGGCAGAGCTAACGTTGGTTTACAGGTTGATCACTGCTCCTAATATCATTATCTATAGAACTCAATCACTGGAACAGAACCAACACATCTTCATAAAGTTAAACAGTTCTATCATAGCATCAGGTTTAACTAATCTCAGGTAAAGCCCAGTTGTTGTTCCCACTTCCTTGAAGGAGTTCAGTTGTTGTCCTGCTGGAGGGAAGCTGGTGTCTTCTCCTGTAGTTAGCACCTCCTGCTAACTGTGGTTGCTGGTTCTGCAGGTTGAGGAGAAGAAGATGGAGTTGATGTTTCAGGAGCTGTCCTTCTTTGCAGCGCCTGGTTGTTCCTTTTGTCCAGACTGAGGAGCTGGTCGCTCAGGTCTGTGATGCTTTTCCTGCTTGTTCAGGAAAAACACAAAGAAGTTCTGTGAGGGTCCCTGGTCCGTCCTGGAGAAACCGGTTGGTTTCCCTGGAGAGCAGACTCTGGGTGCTGGTCTCTGGATCAGGGGAAGGTCTGACCCTCGTGGTGGGGTCAGCCGAAGAGTTGAGGAGTGAAGGCCTCTGGTTGCAAGAGCGTCTGGTGTTAGCTGTGTGCTAACGCTGGGTGAGTTGAGCTGCTGGGAGCAGCTCGTCAGCAACCCACCTCCTTGGAGTTTGCTTTGCAAGCGAGCTGGAGGCTGGCTGAAACCTTTTGTTGAACGTGTGGATTCAGAGGTGTCAAAGCCTGGGAGCTTCAACCAATCAGTGACTGGCTGATTGCATGGGGGAAGAGTCTTGTGAGCAGAAAGGGGGGGAGGAAGGTCCTGCAGAAGCCCCCCCCCCCACTGGGTGTGATGGTCAATCACATTCCTGGGTCAGAATTCATGTCATGACTGCGTCTCATGACAAATAAATATTGTCTCTAACCAAAAAATGAACAAACTTTCTGTGGTATTGTGAGATCCCAACACTGTCCTCTCACCCTGTCTCCCCCCCTCCCCCCTTGCCCTCTGACCCCCTGTCCCCCTGCTTTTCAGCCAGGTGGTGAGCAGCTGGGCCCTGCTGCTGCCCGTCCTGCTGCCCCGCCTCTACCCCCCCCTCTTCACCCTGTACGCCCTGGAGAGGGAGAGAGAAGACGACTTGTACTGGGACTGCGTCCAGCGCCTCAACAAGCAGGCCGACCTGGCGCTGCTGGCCTTCCTGGGAGTGCAGCAGTGAGTCTCCCCTTCACTCCTTCACTCCTTCACTCCTTCACTCCTTCATCTGATTGGCCATCCTGCTTTACTTTGTCATCTCGGGTTGTTTTCTAACAATACAATTCAGTTGGCTTGATGACTTCATGAACATTCTGCTACTTTCATTTCCTCATTGTTCATCCTCATCATGAGCCTCTCATTCAGTACTAACTGGTACCTGAACTCATCGTGAGACTCTCATTCAGTACTAACTGGTACCTGAACTCATCGTGAGACTCTCATTCAGTACTAACTGGTACCTGAACTCATCGTGAGACTCTCATTCAGTACTAACTGGTACCTGAACTCATCGTGAGACTCTCATTCAGTACTAACTGGTACCTGAACTCATCGTGAGACTCTCATTCAGTACTAACTGGTACCTGAACTCATCGTGAGACTCTCATTCAGTACTAACTGGTACCTGAACTCATCGTGAGACTCTCATTCAGTACTAACTGGTACCTGAACTCATCGTGAGACTCTCATTCAGTACTAACTGGTACCTGAACTCATCGTGAGACTCTCATTCAGTACTAACTGGTACCTGAACTCATCGTGAGACTCTCATTCAGTACTAACTGGTACCTTGAAAACTGCAGTAACATGAGATTTGTGTTGTTTTGTAGGATGTTTTGGCCTGTTTCTGCTCCAGCTGCTCCACCTGCTCCAGCTGCTCCAGCTGCTCCAGCTCAGAAGCTACAGGTTCCTTCAGTTCAGCTTCAACAGGTGAACATATGGAAGGTTAGGTTTAGTTAGGTTAGTTAGGTTAGTTTAGTGAGAGGTTAGTTTAATGAGAGGTTAGTGTTTGGGGGTTAGGGTTAGTGTAACACAAGTCCTGATCAAAGTTTAATTTGCAGGTTGTTTCCAGCAGTAAAGACGTTTGTTTCACCTCCGCAGTGGAAACTCTGCAGCAGATCAGGTAGACCTCCACCTGTCTGCCTCCACCTGTCTGCCTCCACCTGTCTGTCTCCACCTGTCTTTCTCCACCTTTCTGTCTCCACCTTCTTCTGCCTCCACCTGTCTGTCTCCACCTGTCTCTCCACATTTCTGTCTCCACCTGTCTTGTCTCCACATGTCTCTCTTCACCTCTCTGTCTCCACATGTCTTTCTCCACCTTTCTGTCTCCACCTGTCTGTCTCCACCTTTCTGTCTCCACCTGTCTTTCTCCACTTTTCTGTCTCCACCTTTCTGTCTCCACCTTTCTGTCTCCACCTTTCTGTCTCCACATGTCT
>NC_137673.1:102500-116000 GCF_963422515.1 Blennius ocellaris | reverse complement strand
TCACTGGCCCTCTCTCTCTCTCTCTCTCTCTCTCTCTCTCCCTCTCTCCCTCTCTCTTGCAGTACCACGTTCACTCCGTCAGACAAGCTGCAGGTGATCCAGCTCACCTTCCAGGAGATCACACAGGAAGTGCAGGCGCTGCTGAAGCACGACTTCCTGTGGTCCATGGACGACCTGTTTCCTGTGTTCCTCTACGTGGTGGTGCGAGCCCGGTCGGTGCACACACACACTCATGGTGTAGTGATAATGCAGGAAGAGCAGGTGGAGCTAATGGGATGTTTCTCTTCAGGATCAGGAATCTGGGGTCAGAGGTCAACCTGATGGAAGATCTGATGGATCCCTGTATCCAACATGGAGAGCACGGTATCATGTTCACCACCCTCAAGGTAACACACACTGCCAGTGTTGCCCACGTTACCTTGAAAAATAATCCCATTACTAGTTACTCATTAAAAAGTCACTTATTTACTTTACTGATTAATTGTTTTTTGAAGTAACAAGTAACCAGCTGACCCCCCCAGCCCCGATCTCAACATAAAAATGCAGATCACTGCCTGACCTGACCTTTGACCTCCTGCTAATACATATTTAACCTTTGACCTCCTGCTTATACATATTTAACCTTTGACCCCCAACTGGTACATATTTGACCTTTGACCTCCTGCTGGTACGTATTTAACCTGGTACATGTTTAACCTTTGACCTTCATTCTTTGTTGTATTTGTATGTGACTCAGTTTTGTTATCATATTTTGATGATTACCAGTGTTTGTTTACCTGGTGTCATAGTCTATTATTTATGGGTTTGTTGATTGATCTATCTGTTTATTCATTTACACTGCCTCCTCTGTGTGACCTTGTCATTGCCCCCTGGGGACAAATAAAGACTATGGATGGATGGCTGGGTTGGTTGGTTGGTTGGTTGGTTGGTTGGTTGGTTGGTTGGTATAACCGGGGGGGTAATTGGAATGTTAGGGTTTATTGATGATGTTTGTAGTTGTAAGTTATGATTCATTTTTGTTACTTGAACGCACCAATAAAGTTAGTTGGCCTGTGATTGGCTGAAAGTTGAGAAGGGGGCGGGTCAGGTGAACGATGCAATAGTAACGATACAATAGTAACACTGCTATAGAAACGATACAATAGTAACACTGCAATAGAAACGATACAATAGTAACACTGCTATAGAAATGATACAATAGTAACACTGCAATAGTAATGATACAATAGTAACGATGCAATAGTAATGATACAATACTAATACTGCAATAGAAACGATACAATAGTAACACTGCAATAGTAATGATACAATAGTAACACTGCAATAGTAACGATACAATGAGAATGATACAATAGGAACGACACAATAGTAGCGATACAATAGTAACACTGCAATAGTAATGATACAATACTAATACTGCAATAGTAATGATACAATAGTAACACTGCAATAGTAATGATACAATAGTAACACTGCAATAGTAATGATACAATAGTAACACTGCAATAGTAATGATACAATAGTAACACTGCAATAGTAATGATACAGTACTAATACTGCAATAGTAATGATACAATAGTAACACTGCAATAGTAACGATACAATGAGAGTGATACAATAGGAACGACACAATAGTAGCGATACAATAGAAACACTGCAATAGTAATGATACAATACTAATACTGCAATAGTAACGATACAATAGTAACACTGCAATAGTAACGATACAATAGTAACACTGCAATAGAAACGATACAATAGTAACACTGCAATAGTAACGATACAATGAGAATGATACAATAGGAACGACACAATAGTAGCGATACAATAGAAACACTGCAATAGTAATGATACAATACTAATACTGCAATAGCAATGACACAATAGTAACGATGCAACCCCGAACCCTAGCCCTCTCTTTCGGCCCCCTTCTCTCTCTCTCTCTCTCTCTCTCTCTCTCTCTCTCTCATTCTTCCCCCTCTCTTTCTATCTTTTTCATTTATAAGGTAGAATCAAAAGTGAGGTCTGATGTTCCTGTGTGTGTGTGTGTGTGTGTGTGTGTGTGTGTGTGTGTGTGTGTGTGTGTGTGTGTGTGTGTGTGTGTGTGTGTGTGTGTGTGTGTGTGTGTGTGTGTGTGTGTGTGTGTGTGTGTGTGTGTGTGTGTGTGTGTGTGTGTGTGTGTGTGTGTGTGTGTGCGTGCGTGCGTGCGTGCGTGCGTGCGTGCGTGCGTGCGTGCGTGCGTGCGTGCGTGCGTGCGTGCGTGTCCAGGCCTGTTACTACCAGATCCAGCATGAGAAGATCACCTAACACTTCCTCTGGTCAGGAAGCTTCAACAGCCAATCAGGAGCCAGCAGACAAGAGGCGATGGACCTGAGCTCCAACCAATAGGAAGCAGAGGAACAGCGCCACCTGCTGCTGTCATGGAGACGGGATCTCACACACACACACACTGAGTGGTGATTCTGATGAATGGACATCTGTTGATCCTGAAGCCTGAGGAGTGTCTCTCTCTCTCTCTCTCTCTCTCTCTCTCTCGCTCTCTCGCTCTCTCGCTCTCTTGCTCTCTTGCTCTCCATGGACCGCTGACAGTGTGAGGCTTTTATTCTGTCGTAGGAAACTAAGAGTCTTCCTGTATGAAACAAATTGACTTCCTGTCAAGTCACCAACCAGAGAAGCTGTGAATCCGAAGCCTGATGACTGTAATCACCTTGGAATAATAAAGTATTACTGTACTCCACAAGTATTGATCTAGTACTGCTGTTCCTCCTTCTACCATCCCTCCTTTCTACCATCCCTCCTTTCCTCCTTCTACCATCCCTCCTTTCTACCATCCCTCCTTTCCTTCTTCTACCATCCCTCCTTTCTACCATCCCTCCTTTCCTCCTTCTACCATCCCTCCTTTCTATCATCCCTCTTTTCCTCCTACCATCCCTCCTTTCTACCATCCATCCTTTCCTTCTTCTACCATCCCTCCTTTCTATCATCCCTCTTTTCCTTCTTCTACCATCCCTCCTTTCTACCATCCATCCTTTCCTTCTTCTACCATCCCTCCTTTCCTCCTACCATCCCTCCTTTCTACCATCCCTCCTTTCCTCCTTCTACCATCCCTCCTACCATCCCTCCTTTCCTCCTTCTACCATCCCTCCTTTCCTCCTACCATCCCTCCTTTCTATCATCCCTCTTTTCCTCCTTCTACCATCCCTCATTTCTACCATCCATCCTTTCCTTCTTATACCATCCCTCCTTTCTACCATCCCTCCTTTCCTCCTTCTACCATCCCTCCTTTCCTCCTTCCTACCAACCCTCCTTTCCTCCTTCTCCATTCCCTGCTTCGTTCCACACTGAAACCTGCGGTGTGCTAGTTTGTTTTTCAGCTTGACTCTCCAGAAGTTTGGAGTTCCACTGCACTTCCTCCTCCTCCTCTTGCTGCTCCTTCACCTCCTCATCCTCCTCCTGCCCCTGGTGCTGGCTGTGAACAGTTAAGAGGATTTGGTGCTGGGTTAGGAGCAGCCAACTTGAAGAGGAGGAGCAGTAGGAGGATGGAGGAGGTGGGAGGAGCTCACCTGCTGGGGATTAGGTGGAATGGGGATTACAGATTACAGTTAGTCTCTGTTGGTGTGAGGACATCGTCTTCATCAGACCTTCCTCCAGGAAACAGTTTCTCCACATTTCTCCTGTTCCTCCACCTCTTGTAGTGGAGAGGCTCCCTGCAGGAGTCTCCAGGTGAGCTGCACCTCCTCCACCTCTTCATCGCTCTCTTGCTCCTCCACCTCCTGCTGCTGCTGCTCTTTCCACATTAACTTTTTTCTGTAGTTGGGTTCAAAGATTCTGTTTCCTCTTTCCTGTGTGGAGTAGAATTGTTCAGTCAACGTGCAGTGGAGGAGTAGAATTGTTCAGTCAACGTGCAGTGGAGGAGTAGAATTGTTCAGTCAACGTGCAGTGGAGAGTAGAATTGTTCAGTCAACGTGCAGTGGAGAGTAGAATTGTTCAGTCAGCAGCAGTGGAGAGTAGAATTGTTCAGTCAGCAGCAGTGGAGAGTAGAATTGTTCAGTCAACGTGCAGTGGAGGAGTAGAATTGTTCAGTCAACGTGCAGTGGAGAGTAGAATTGTTCAGTCAACGTGCAGTGGAGGAGTAGAATTGTTCAGTCAACGTGCAGTGGAGAGTAGAATTGTTCAGTCAGCAGCAGTGGAGGAGTAGAATTGTTCAGTCAACGTGCAGTGGAGGAGTAGAATTGTTCAGTCAGCAGCAGTGGAGGAGTAGAATTGTTCAGTCAACATGCAGTGGAGAGTAGAATTGTTCAGTCAGCAGCAGTGGAGGAGTAGAATTGTTCAGTCAGCAGCAGTGGAGGAGTAGAATTGTTCAGTCAACATGCAGTGGAGAGTAGAATTGTTCAGTCAACGTGCAGTGGAGGAGTAGAATTGTTCAGTCAGCAGCAGTGGAGGAGTAGAATTGTTCAGTCAGCAGCAGTGGAGAGTAGAATTGTTCAGTCAGCAGCAGTGGAGAGTAGAATTGTTCAGTCAACATGCAGTGGAGAGTAGAATTGTTCAGGAAACGTGCAGTGGAGAGTAGAATTGTTCAGTCAGCAGCAGTGGAGAGTAGAATTGTTCAGTCAGCAGCAGTGGAGGAGTAGAATTGTTCAGGAAACGTGCAGTGGAGGAGTAGAATTGTTCAGGAAACGTGCAGTGGAGGAGTAGAATTGTTCAGGAAACGTGCAGTGGAGAGTAGAATTGTTCAGTCAACGTGCAGTGGAGAGTAGAATTGTTCAGTCAGCAGCAGTGGAGAGTAGAATTGTTCAGTCAGCAGCAGTGGAGGAGTAGAATTGTTCAGGAAACGTGCAGTGGAGAGTAGAATTGTTCAGTCAGCAGCAGTGGAGGAGTAGAATTGTTCAGTCAACATGCAGTGGAGAGTAGAATTGTTCAGTCAACGTGCAGTGGAGAGTAGAATTGTTCAGTCAGCAGCAGTGGAGAGTAGAATTGTTCAGTCAGCAGCAGTGGAGGAGTAGAATTGTTCAGTCAACGTGCAGTGGAGAGTAGAATTGTTCAGTAAACGTGCAGTGGAGGAGTAGAATTGTTCAGTCAACGTGCAGTGGAGGAGTAGAATTGTTCAGTCAACGTGCAGTGGAGAGTAGAATTGTTCAGTCAACGTGCAGTGGAGGAGTAGAATTGTTCAGTCAACGTGCAGTGGAGAGTAGAATTGTTCAGTCAGCAGCAGTGGAGAGTAGAATTGTTCAGTCAGCAGCAGTGGAGAGTAGAATTGTTCAGTCAACGTGCAGTGGAGGAGTAGAATTGTTCAGTCAACGTGCAGTGGAGAGTAGAATTGTTCAGTCAACGTGCAGTGGAGGAGTAGAATTGTTCAGTCAACGTGCAGTGGAGAGTAGAATTGTTCAGTCAGCAGCAGTGGAGGAGTAGAATTGTTCAGTCAACGTGCAGTGGAGGAGTAGAATTGTTCAGTCAGCAGCAGTGGAGGAGTAGAATTGTTCAGTCAACATGCAGTGGAGAGTAGAATTGTTCAGTCAGCAGCAGTGGAGGAGTAGAATTGTTCAGTCAGCAGCAGTGGAGAGTAGAATTGTTCAGTCAGCAGCAGTGGAGAGTAGAATTGTTCAGTCAGCAGCAGTGGAGGAGTAGAATTGTTCAGGAAACGTGCAGTGGAGAGTAGAATTGTTCAGTCAGCAGCAGTGGAGGAGTAGAATTGTTCAGTCAACATGCAGTGGAGAGTAGAATTGTTCAGGAAACGTGCAGTGGAGAGTAGAATTGTTCAGTCAGCAGCAGTGGAGAGTAGAATTGTTCAGTCAGCAGCAGTGGAGGAGTAGAATTGTTCAGGAAACGTGCAGTGGAGGAGTAGAATTGTTCAGGAAACGTGCAGTGGAGGAGTAGAATTGTTCAGGAAACGTGCAGTGGAGAGTAGAATTGTTCAGTCAACGTGCAGTGGAGAGTAGAATTGTTCAGTCAGCAGCAGTGGAGAGTAGAATTGTTCAGTCAGCAGCAGTGGAGGAGTAGAATTGTTCAGGAAACGTGCAGTGGAGAGTAGAATTGTTCAGTCAGCAGCAGTGGAGGAGTAGAATTGTTCAGTCAACATGCAGTGGAGAGTAGAATTGTTCAGTCAACGTGCAGTGGAGAGTAGAATTGTTCAGTCAGCAGCAGTGGAGAGTAGAATTGTTCAGTCAGCAGCAGTGGAGGAGTAGAATTGTTCAGTCAACGTGCAGTGGAGAGTAGAATTGTTCAGTAAACGTGCAGTGGAGGAGTAGAATTGTTCAGTCAACGTGCAGTGGAGGAGTAGAATTGTTCAGTCAACGTGCAGTGGAGAGTAGAATTGTTCAGTCAACGTGCAGTGGAGGAGTAGAATTGTTCAGTCAACGTGCAGTGGAGAGTAGAATTGTTCAGTCAGCAGCAGTGGAGAGTAGAATTGTTCAGTCAGCAGCAGTGGAGAGTAGAATTGTTCAGTCAACGTGCAGTGGAGGAGTAGAATTGTTCAGTCAACGTGCAGTGGAGAGTAGAATTGTTCAGTCAACGTGCAGTGGAGGAGTAGAATTGTTCAGTCAACGTGCAGTGGAGAGTAGAATTGTTCAGTCAGCAGCAGTGGAGGAGTAGAATTGTTCAGTCAACGTGCAGTGGAGGAGTAGAATTGTTCAGTCAGCAGCAGTGGAGGAGTAGAATTGTTCAGTCAACATGCAGTGGAGAGTAGAATTGTTCAGTCAGCAGCAGTGGAGGAGTAGAATTGTTCAGTCAGCAGCAGTGGAGGAGTAGAATTGTTCAGTCAACATGCAGTGGAGAGTAGAATTGTTCAGTCAACGTGCAGTGGAGGAGTAGAATTGTTCAGTCAGCAGCAGTGGAGGAGTAGAATTGTTCAGTCAGCAGCAGTGGAGAGTAGAATTGTTCAGGAAACGTGCAGTGGAGAGTAGAATTGTTCAGTCAACGTGCAGTGGAGAGTAGAATTGTTCAGTCAACGTGCAGTGGAGAGTAGAATTGTTCAGTCAGCAGCAGTGGAGGAGTAGAATTGTTCAGTCAACATGCAGTGGAGAGTAGAATTGTTCAGGAAACGTGCAGTGGAGAGTAGAATTGTTCAGTCAACGTGCAGTGGAGAGTAGAATTGTTCAGTCAGCAGCAGTGGAGAGTAGAATTGTTCAGTCAGCAGCAGTGGAGGAGTAGAATTGTTCAGGAAACGTGCAGTGGAGAGTAGAATTGTTCAGTCAGCAGCAGTGGAGGAGTAGAATTGTTCAGTCAACATGCAGTGGAGAGTAGAATTGTTCAGTCAACGTGCAGTGGAGAGTAGAATTGTTCAGTAAACGTGCAGTGGAGAGTAGAATTGTTCAGTCAACGTGCAGTGGAGAGTAGAATTGTTCAGTCAACGTGCAGTGGAGAGTAGAATTGTTCAGTCAACGTGCAGTGGAGGAGTAGAATTGTTCAGTCAACGTGCAGTGGAAAGTAGAATTGTTCAGTCAGCAGCAGTGGAGAGTAGAATTGTTCAGTCAGCAGCAGTGGAGAGTAGAATTGTTCAGTCAACGTGCAGTGGAGGAGTAGAATTGTTCAGTCAACGTGCAGTGGAGAGTAGAATTGTTCAGTCAACGTGCAGTGGAGGAGTAGAATTGTTCAGTCAACGTGCAGTGGAGAGTAGAATTGTTCAGTCAGCAGCAGTGGAGGAGTAGAATTGTTCAGTCAACGTGCAGTGGAGGAGTAGAATTGTTCAGTCAGCAGCAGTGGAGGAGTAGAATTGTTCAGTCAACATGCAGTGGAGAGTAGAATTGTTCAGTCAGCAGCAGTGGAGGAGTAGAATTGTTCAGTCAGCAGCAGTGGAGGAGTAGAATTGTTCAGTCAACATGCAGTGGAGAGTAGAATTGTTCAGTCAACGTGCAGTGGAGGAGTAGAATTGTTCAGTCAGCAGCAGTGGAGGAGTAGAATTGTTCAGTCAGCAGCAGTGGAGGAGTAGAATTGTTCAGTCAGCAGCAGTGGAGAGTAGAATTGTTCAGTCAGCAGCAGTGGAGAGTAGAATTGTTCAGTCAGCAGCAGTGGAGGAGTAGAATTGTTCAGGAAACGTGCAGTGGAGAGTAGAATTGTTCAGTCAACGTGCAGTGGAGAGTAGAATTGTTCAGTCAGCAGCAGTGGAGAGTAGAATTGTTCAGTCAGCAGCAGTGGAGGAGTAGAATTGTTCAGGAAATGTGCAGTGGAGAGTAGAATTGTTCAGTCAGCAGCAGTGGAGGAGTAGAATTGTTCAGTCAACATGCAGTGGAGAGTAGAATTGTTCAGGAAACGTGCAGTGGAGAGTAGAATTGTTCAGTCAGCAGCAGTGGAGAGTAGAATTGTTCAGTCAGCAGCAGTGGAGGAGTAGAATTGTTCAGGAAACGTGCAGTGGAGGAGTAGAATTGTTCAGGAAACGTGCAGTGGAGGAGTAGAATTGTTCAGGAAACGTGCAGTGGAGAGTAGAATTGTTCAGTCAACGTGCAGTGGAGAGTAGAATTGTTCAGTCAGCAGCAGTGGAGAGTAGAATTGTTCAGTCAGCAGCAGTGGAGGAGTAGAATTGTTCAGGAAACGTGCAGTGGAGAGTAGAATTGTTCAGTCAGCAGCAGTGGAGGAGTAGAATTGTTCAGTCAACATGCAGTGGAGAGTAGAATTGTTCAGTCAACGTGCAGTGGAGAGTAGAATTGTTCAGTAAACGTGCAGTGGAGAGTAGAATTGTTCAGTCAACGTGCAGTGGAGAGTAGAATTGTTCAGTCAACGTGCAGTGGAGAGTAGAATTGTTCAGTCAACATGCAGTGGAGAGTAGAATTGTTCAGTCAGCAGCAGTGGAGAGTAGAATTGTTCAGTCAGCAGCAGTGGAGAGTAGAATTGTTCAGTCAGCAGCAGTGGAGGAGTAGAATTGTTCAGGAAACGTGCAGTGGAGAGTAGAATTGTTCAGTCAGCAGCAGTGGAGGAGTAGAATTGTTCAGTCAACGTGCAGTGGAGAGTAGAATTGTTCAGTCAGCAGCAGTGGAGAGTAGAATTGTTCAGTCAGCAGCAGTGGAGAGTAGAATTGTTCAGTCAGCAGCAGTGGAGGAGTAGAATTGTTCAGTCAACGTGCAGTGGAGGAGTAGAATTGTTCAGTCAGCAGCAGTGGAGAGTAGAATTGTTAAGTCAACATGCAGTGGAGAGTAGAATTGTTCAGTCAACGTGCAGTGGAGGAGTAGAATTGTTCAGTCAACGTGCAGTGGAGAGTAGAATTGTTCAGTCAGCAGCAGTGGAGGAGTAGAATTGTTCAGTCAACGTGCAGTGGAGGAGTAGAATTGTTCAGTCAGCAGCAGTGGAGGAGTAGAATTGTTCAGTCAACATGCAGTGGAGAGTAGAATTGTTCAGTCAGCAGCAGTGGAGGAGTAGAATTGTTCAGTCAGCAGCAGTGGAGGAGTAGAATTGTTCAGTCAACATGCAGTGGAGAGTAGAATTGTTCAGTCAACGTGCAGTGGAGGAGTAGAATTGTTCAGTCAGCAGCAGTGGAGGAGTAGAATTGTTCAGTCAGCAGCAGTGGAGAGTAGAATTGTTCAGGAAACGTGCAGTGGAGAGTAGAATTGTTCAGTCAACGTGCAGTGGAGAGTAGAATTGTTCAGTCAACGTGCAGTGGAGAGTAGAATTGTTCAGTCAGCAGCAGTGGAGGAGTAGAATTGTTCAGTCAACATGCAGTGGAGAGTAGAATTGTTCAGGAAACGTGCAGTGGAGAGTAGAATTGTTCAGTCAACGTGCAGTGGAGAGTAGAATTGTTCAGTCAGCAGCAGTGGAGAGTAGAATTGTTCAGTCAGCAGCAGTGGAGGAGTAGAATTGTTCAGGAAACGTGCAGTGGAGAGTAGAATTGTTCAGTCAGCAGCAGTGGAGGAGTAGAATTGTTCAGTCAACATGCAGTGGAGAGTAGAATTGTTCAGTCAACGTGCAGTGGAGAGTAGAATTGTTCAGTAAACGTGCAGTGGAGAGTAGAATTGTTCAGTCAACGTGCAGTGGAGAGTAGAATTGTTCAGTCAACGTGCAGTGGAGAGTAGAATTGTTCAGTCAACGTGCAGTGGAGGAGTAGAATTGTTCAGTCAACGTGCAGTGGAAAGTAGAATTGTTCAGTCAGCAGCAGTGGAGAGTAGAATTGTTCAGTCAGCAGCAGTGGAGAGTAGAATTGTTCAGTCAACGTGCAGTGGAGGAGTAGAATTGTTCAGTCAACGTGCAGTGGAGAGTAGAATTGTTCAGTCAACGTGCAGTGGAGGAGTAGAATTGTTCAGTCAACGTGCAGTGGAGAGTAGAATTGTTCAGTCAGCAGCAGTGGAGGAGTAGAATTGTTCAGTCAACGTGCAGTGGAGGAGTAGAATTGTTCAGTCAGCAGCAGTGGAGGAGTAGAATTGTTCAGTCAACATGCAGTGGAGAGTAGAATTGTTCAGTCAGCAGCAGTGGAGGAGTAGAATTGTTCAGTCAGCAGCAGTGGAGGAGTAGAATTGTTCAGTCAACATGCAGTGGAGAGTAGAATTGTTCAGTCAACGTGCAGTGGAGGAGTAGAATTGTTCAGTCAGCAGCAGTGGAGGAGTAGAATTGTTCAGTCAGCAGCAGTGGAGGAGTAGAATTGTTCAGTCAGCAGCAGTGGAGAGTAGAATTGTTCAGTCAGCAGCAGTGGAGAGTAGAATTGTTCAGTCAGCAGCAGTGGAGGAGTAGAATTGTTCAGGAAACGTGCAGTGGAGAGTAGAATTGTTCAGTCAACGTGCAGTGGAGAGTAGAATTGTTCAGTCAGCAGCAGTGGAGAGTAGAATTGTTCAGTCAGCAGCAGTGGAGGAGTAGAATTGTTCAGGAAATGTGCAGTGGAGAGTAGAATTGTTCAGTCAGCAGCAGTGGAGGAGTAGAATTGTTCAGTCAACATGCAGTGGAGAGTAGAATTGTTCAGGAAACGTGCAGTGGAGAGTAGAATTGTTCAGTCAGCAGCAGTGGAGAGTAGAATTGTTCAGTCAGCAGCAGTGGAGGAGTAGAATTGTTCAGGAAACGTGCAGTGGAGGAGTAGAATTGTTCAGGAAACGTGCAGTGGAGGAGTAGAATTGTTCAGGAAACGTGCAGTGGAGAGTAGAATTGTTCAGTCAACGTGCAGTGGAGAGTAGAATTGTTCAGTCAGCAGCAGTGGAGAGTAGAATTGTTCAGTCAGCAGCAGTGGAGGAGTAGAATTGTTCAGGAAACGTGCAGTGGAGAGTAGAATTGTTCAGTCAGCAGCAGTGGAGGAGTAGAATTGTTCAGTCAACATGCAGTGGAGAGTAGAATTGTTCAGTCAACGTGCAGTGGAGAGTAGAATTGTTCAGTAAACGTGCAGTGGAGAGTAGAATTGTTCAGTCAACGTGCAGTGGAGAGTAGAATTGTTCAGTCAACGTGCAGTGGAGAGTAGAATTGTTCAGTCAACATGCAGTGGAGAGTAGAATTGTTCAGTCAGCAGCAGTGGAGAGTAGAATTGTTCAGTCAGCAGCAGTGGAGAGTAGAATTGTTCAGTCAGCAGCAGTGGAGGAGTAGAATTGTTCAGGAAACGTGCAGTGGAGAGTAGAATTGTTCAGTCAGCAGCAGTGGAGGAGTAGAATTGTTCAGTCAACGTGCAGTGGAGAGTAGAATTGTTCAGTCAGCAGCAGTGGAGAGTAGAATTGTTCAGTCAGCAGCAGTGGAGAGTAGAATTGTTCAGTCAGCAGCAGTGGAGGAGTAGAATTGTTCAGTCAACGTGCAGTGGAGGAGTAGAATTGTTCAGTCAGCAGCAGTGGAGAGTAGAATTGTTAAGTCAACATGCAGTGGAGAGTAGAATTGTTCAGTCAGCAGCAGTGGAGAGTAGAATTGTTCAGTCAGCAGCAGTGGAGAGTAGAATTGTTCATTCAGCAGCAGTGGAGAGTAGAATTGTTCAGTCAACATGCAGTGGAGGAGTAGAATTGTTCAGTCAACGTGCAGTGGAGAGTAGAATTGTTCAGTCAGCAGCAGTGGAGAGTAGAATTGTTCAGTCAACGTGCAGTGGAGGAGTAGAATTGTTCAGTCAACGTGCAGTGGAGAGTAGAATTGTTCAGTCAACGTGCAGTGGAGGAGTAGAATTGTTCAGTCAGCAGCAGTGGAGAGTAGAATTGTTAAGTCAACATGCAGTGGAGAGTAGAATTGTTCAGTCAGCAGCAGTGGAGAGTAGAATTGTTCAGTCAGCAGCAGTGGAGAGTAGAATTGTTCATTCAGCAGCAGTGGAGAGTAGAATTGTTCAGTCAACATGCAGTGGAGGAGTAGAATTGTTCAGTCAACGTGCAGTGGAGAGTAGAATTGTTCAGTCAGCAGCAGTGGAGAGTAGAATTGTTCAGTCAACGTGCAGTGGAGGAGTAGAATTGTTCAGTCAACGTGCAGTGGAGAGTAGAATTGTTCAGTCAACGTGCAGTGGAGGAGTAGAATTGTTCAGTCAACGTGCAGTGGAGGAGTAGAATTGTTCAGTCAACGTGCAGTGGAGAGTAGAATTGTTCAGTCAGCAGCAGTGGAGGAGTAGAATTGTTCAGTCAACGTGCAGTGGAGGAGTAGAATTGTTCAGTCAGCAGCAGTGGAGGAGTAGAATTGTTCAGTCAACATGCAGTGGAGAGTAGAATTGTTCAGTCAACGTGCAGTGGAGGAGTAGAATTGTTCAGTCAGCAGCAGTGGAGGAGTAGAATTGTTCAGTCAACATGCAGTGGAGAGTAGAATTGTTCAGTAAACGTGCAGTGGAGAGTAGAATTGTTCAGTAAACGTGCAGTGGAGGAGTAGAATTGTTCAGTAAACGCGCAGTGGAGAGTAGAATTGTTCAGTCAACGTGCAGTGGAGAGTAGAATTGTTCAGTCAAAGTGCAGTGGAGAGTAGAATTGTTCAGTCAACGTGCAGTGGAGAGTAGAATTGTTAAGTCAACATGCAGTGGAGAGTAGAATTGTTCAGTCAGCAGCAGTGGAGAGTAGAATTGTTCAGTCAGCAGCAGTGGAGAGTAGAATTGTTCAGTCAACGTGCAGTGGAGGAGTAGAATTGTTCAGTCAACGTGCAGTGGAGAGTAGAATTGTTCAGGAAACGTGCAGTGGAGAGTAGAATTGTTCAGTCAGCAGCAGTTGAGGAATAGAATTGTTCAGTCAACGTGCAGTGGAGAGTAGAATTGTTCAGTCAGCAGCAGTGGAGAGTAGAATTGTTCAGTCAACGTGCAGTGGAGAGTAGAATTGTTCAGTCAGCAGCAGTTGAGGAATAGAATTGTTCAGTCAACATGCAGTGGAGAGTAGAATTGTTCAGTAAACGTGCAGTGGAGGAGTAGAATTGTTCAGTAAACGTGCAGTGGAGAGTAGAATTGTTCAGTCAACGTGCAGTGGAGAGTAGAATTGTTCAGTCAGCAGCAGTTGAGGAATAGAATTGTTCAGTCAACATGCAGTGGAGAGTAGAATTGTTCAGTAAACATGCAGTGGAGAGTAGAATTGTTCAGTCAGCAGCAGTGGAGAGTAGAATTGTTCAGTCAGCAGCAGTGGAGAGTAGAATTGTTCAGTCAGCAGCAGTGGAGGAGTAGAATTGTTC
>NC_137673.1:2500-97500 GCF_963422515.1 Blennius ocellaris | reverse complement strand
ATGAGGCTCTGCAGCGCCTCCTGGAGGAGTCATGAGGCTCTGCAGCTCTTCTCCTGGAGGAGTCATGAGGCTCTGCTGTGTGTCTGCAGGACTGCTGCATGCTGGAGACCGGATCCTGGAGGTGAACGGGTTCCCGGTGGACGGCCTGGAGCCGGAGCAGGTGATCCAGGTTGTGGTACGTCTTCCTTTCTTCACTTCCAAGATGAAGCATTTAAAAGTAACATCTCTGAAACCCACACTGATCTTTAGCTCCTCCCTACACCACTGTGACTCCTCCCCACACCACTGTGACTCCTCCCCACACCACTTTGACTCCTCCCTACACCACTTTGACTCCTCCCTACACCACTTTGACTCCTCCCCACACCACTGTGACTCCTCCCCACACCACTTTGACTCCTCCCCACACCACTTTGACTCCTCCCTACACCACTGTGACTCCTCCCCACACCACTGTGACTCCTCCCCACACCACTTTGACTCCTCCCTACACCACTTTGACTCCTCCCCACACCACTGTGACTCCTCCCCACACCACTTTGACTCCTCCCTACACCACTTTGACTCCTCCCTACACCACTTTGGCTCCTCCCTACACCACTTTGACTCCTCCCTACACCACTTTGGCTCCTCCCCACACCACTGTGACTCCTCCCTACACCACTGTGACTCCTCCCCACACCACTGTGACTCCTCCCCACACCACTGTGACTCCTCCCTACACCACTTTGGCTCCTCCCTACACCACTTTGGCTCCTCCCTACACCCCTTTGGCTCCTCCCCACACCACTTTGGCTCCTCCCCACACCACTTTGGCTCCTCCCTACACCACTTTAGCTCCTCCCTACACAACTTTGACTCCTCCTTACACCACTTTAGCTCCTCCCTACACCACTTTGGCTCCTCCCTACACCACTTTGGCTCCTCCTTTCACCACTTTGACTCCTCCCTACACCACTTTGACTCCTCCTTACACCACTTTGACTCCTCCCTACACCACTGTGACTCCTCCCTACACCACTTTGACTCCTCCTTCCACCACTTTGGATCCTCCCTACACCACTTTGGCTCCTCCTTAGACCCCTTTGACTCCTCCCTACACCCCTTTGGCTCCTCCCTATACCACTTTAGCTCCTCCTTACACCACTTTGGCTCCTCCCTACACCCCTTTGGCTCCTCCCTACACCCCTTTGGCTCCTCCCTACACCACTTTGGCTCCTCCCTACACCCCTTTGGCTCCTCCCTACACCACTTTGACTCCTCCCTACACCACTTTGGCTCCTCCCTACACCACTTTGGCTCCTACCTACCCCACTTTGACTCCTCCTTTCACCACTTTGACTCCTCCCTACACCAGTTTGACTCCTCCTTACACCACTTTGACTCCTCCCTACACCCCTTTGGCTCCTCCCTACACCCCTTTGGCTCCTCCCTACACCACTTTGACTCCTCCCTACACCACTTTGGCTCCTCCCTACACCACTTTGGCTCCTACCTGAACCAATTTAGCTACTCCCTACACCACTTTAACTCCTCCCTACACCACTTTGACTCCTTCTTACACCACTTTGACTCCTCCCTACCCCACTTTGACTCCTCCTTTCACCACTTTGACTCCTCCCTACACCAGTTTGACTCCTCCTTACACCACTTTGACTCCTCCCTACACCACTGTGACTCCTCCCTACACCACTTTGACTCCTCCTTCCACCACTTTGGCTCCTCCCTACACCACTTTGGCTCCTCCCTAGACCCCTTTGACTCCTCCCTACACCCCTTTGGCTCCTCCCTATACCACTTTAGCTCCTCCCTACACCACTTTGACTCCTCCCTACACCACTTTGACTCCTCCTTGCACCACTTTGACTCCTCCCTACCCCACTTTGACTCCTCCTTTCACCACTTTGACTCCTCCCTACACCACTTTGACTCCTCCTTCCACCACTTTGGCTCCTCCCTACACCACTTTGGCTCCTCCCTAGACCCCTTTGACTCCTCCCTACACCCCTTTGGCTCCTCCCTATACCACTTTAGCTCCTCCTTACACCACTTTGGCTCCTCCCTACACCCCTTTGGCTCCTCCCTACACCACTTTGACTCCTCCCTACACCACTTTGGCTCCTCCCTACACCACTTTGGCTCCTACCTACACCAATTTAGCTACTCCCTACACCACTTTAGCTCCTCCCTACACCACTTTGACTCCTCCTTACACCACTTTGACTCCTCCCTACCCCACTTTGACTCCTCCTTTCACCACTTTGACTCCTCCCTACACCAGTTTGACTCCTCCTTACACCACTTTGACTCCTCCCTACACCACTGTGACTCCTCCCTACACCACTTTGACTCCTCCTTCCACCACTTTGGCTCCTCCCTACACCACTTTGGCTCCTCCCTAGACCCCTTTGACTCCTCCCTACACCCCTTTGGCTCCTGCCTATACCACTTTAGCTCCTCCTTACACCACTTTGGCTCCTCCCTACACCCATTTGGCTCCTCCCTACACCCCTTTGGCTCCACCCTACACCACTTTAGCTCCTCCCTATACCACTTTAGCTCCTCCTTACACCACTTAGCTCCTCCCTTGACCCCTTTGACTCCTCCCTACACCACTTTGACTCCTCCTTCCACCACTTTGGCTCCTCCCTACACCACTTTGGCTCCTCCCTAGACCCCTTTGACTCCTCCCTACACCCCTTTGGCTCCTCCCTATACCACTTTAGCTCCTCCTTACACCACTTTGGCTCCTCCCTACACCCCTTTGGCTCCTCCCTACACCACTTTGACTCCTCCCTACACCACTTTGGCTCCTCCCTACACCACTTTGGCTCCTACCTACACCAATTTAGCTACTCCCTACACCACTTTAGCTCCTCCCTACACCACTTTGACTCCTCCTTACACCACTTTGACTCCTCCCTACCCCACTTTGACTCCTCCTTTCACCACTTTGACTCCTCCCTACACCAGTTTGACTCCTCCTTACACCACTTTGACTCCTCCCTACACCACTGTGACTCCTCCCTACACCACTTTGACTCCTCCTTCCACCACTTTGGCTCCTCCCTACACCACTTTGGCTCCTCCCTAGACCCCTTTGACTCCTCCCTACACCCCTTTGGCTCCTGCCTATACCACTTTAGCTCCTCCTTACACCACTTTGGCTCCTCCCTACACCCATTTGGCTCCTCCCTACGCCCCTTTGGCTCCACCCTACACCACTTTAGCTCCTCCCTATACCACTTTAGCTCCTCCTTACACCACTTAGCTCCTCCCTTGACCCCTTTGACTCCTCCCTACACCACTTTAGCTCCTTCCTACACCACTTTAGCTCCTCCCTTGCACCACTTTGACTCCTCCCTACACCACTGTGACTCCTCCCTACACAACTTTGACTCCTCCTTCCACCACTTTGGCTCCTCCCTACACCACTTTGGCTCCTCCCTAGACCCATTTGACTCCTCCCTACACCCCTTTGGCTCCTCCCTATACCACTTTAGCTCCTCCTTACACCACTTTGGCTCCTCCCTACACCCCTTTGACTCCTCCATACACCACTTTGACTCCTCCCTACACCACTTTGGCTCCTCCCTACACCACTTTGGCTCCTACCTACACCAATTTAGCTACTCCCTACACCACTTTAACTCCTCCCTACACCACTTTGACTCCTCCTTACACCACTTTGACTCCTCCCTACCCCACTTTGACTCCTCCTTTCACCACTTTGACTCCTCCCTACACCAGTTTGACTCCTCCTTACACCACTTTGACTCCTCCCTACACCACTGTGACTCCTCCCTACACCACTTTGACTCCTCCTTCCACCACTTTGGCTCCTCCCTACACCCCTTTGGCTCCTGCCTATACCACTTTAACTCCTCCTTACACCACTTTGGCTCCTCCCTACACCCCTTTGGCTCCTCCCTACACCCCTTTGGCTCCTCCCTACACCACTTTAGCTCCTCCCTATACCACTTTAGCTCCTCCTTACACCACTTTAGCTCCTCCCTTGACCCCTTTGACTCCTCCCTACACCACTTTAGCTCCTTCCTACACCACTTTAGCTCCTCCCTTACACCACTACACCTTCATGTAGTCAGTCTCTGTTCCTCCATGTCGTCAGTCTCTGTTTCTGTCTGTTCCTTCCAGCAAGCACGGTCACAAGGAACCATCATGTTTAAGGTGGTTCCCATCACAGAGAGGCCGGTGCACAACCAGACCATGGTGAGTCCTCCTGCTCCTCCTCCTCCTCCTGCTCCTCCTCCTGCTCCTCCTCCTCCTCCTGCTCAGAGTCTTTGTTGGTTGTGTTTCAGCTGTACGTCCGTGCCATGGCAGACTACTGCCCCCAGCAGGATCCCTCCATCCCCTGCGCTGAGGCCGGTATGAGCTTCAGAAAGGGCGACATTCTGGAAATCGTGGACCAAACTGACGCCCTCTGGTGGCAGGCCAAGAAGCTGCCCTGCAGCTCAGCGTGCGCCGGCCTCATCCCCTCCTGCAGCCTCCTGCAACGGTGAGAACCTCCTCATCCCCTCCTGCAATGGTGAGAACCTCCTCATCCCCTCCTGCAGCCTCCTGCAATGGTGAGAACCTCCTCATCCCCTCCTGCAGCGGTGAGAACCTCCTCATCCCCACCTGCAATGGTGAGAATCAGTGACAAGCTCTTTATCTCCAGGGACCATCAGGCAAAGGGTGAGGAGAACCTCTGGTGGGGAGGAGAACCTCTGGTGGTGAGGAGAACCTCTGGTGGGGAGGAGAACCTCTGGTGGTTAGGAGAACCTCCGGTGGGGAGGAGAACCTCTGGTGGGGAGGAGAACCTCTGGTGATGAAGAGAACCTCTGGTGATGAGGAGAACCTCTGGTGGTGAGGAGAACCTCCGGTGGGGAGGAGAACCTCCGGTGGGGGAGGAGAACCTCTGGTGGTTAGGAGAACCTCTGGTGGTGAGGAGAACCTCTGGTGGGGAGGAGAACATGAAACAGCAGTTCCTAAATAAACAACAAACACAAGAAGAGTAAAAGGTTAATAAAGAATGGAGTTTCTTAGTGACCCAATGGTCCCCCACCAGAGCAGTGACCTGGAACCACAGGTCACCTGGAACCAGAAAGGACCCAGACATGATAATTTGAGAAATGTGGACAGTTTGTGAACGTCTTAACATCTCGGGTGACTAAATGACAGAATGTCCTCTGGTTGCAAATATCTACAATTATGAAAGTTGACAGTTTACTGGGTTGTAATCCAATCCCTCAGATTGTAGAAACTATGGTGACTAATCCCTCAGATTGTAGAAACTATGGTGACTAATCCCTCAGATTGTAGAAACTATGGTGACTAATCCCTCAGATTGTAGAAACTATGGTGACTAATCCCTCAGATTGTAGAAACTATGGTGACTAATCCCTCAGATTGTAGAAACTATGATGACGAATCCCCCAGATTGTAGAAACTATGGTGACGAATCCCTCAGATTGTAGAAACTATGGTGACTAATCCCTCAGATTGTAGAAACTATGGTGAATAATCCCTCGGATTGTAGAAACTATGGTGACTAATCCCTCGGATTGTAGAAACTATGATGACTAATCCCTCGGATTGTAGAAACTATGGTGACTAATCCCTCGGATTGTAGAAACTATGGTGACGAATCCCTCAGATTGTAGAAACTATGGTGACTAATACCTCAGATTGTAGAAACTATGATGACTAATCCCTCAGATTGTAGAAACTATGGTGACTAATCCCTCGGATTGTAGAAACTATGATGACTAATCCCTCGGATTGTAGAAACTATGGTGACTAATCCCTCGGATTGTAGAAACTATGGTGACTAGTCCCTGGGACTGTAGAAACTATGGTGACTAATCCCTCGGATTGTAGAAACTATGGTGACTACGCCCTCAGATTGTAGAAACTATGGTGACTAATCCCTCGGATTGTAGAAACTATGGTGACTAGTCCCTCAGATTGTAGAAACTATGGTGACTAGTCCCTCGGATTGTAGAAACTATGGTGACTAGTCCCTCGGATTGTAGAATCTATGGTGACTAATCCCTCGGATTGTAGAAACTATGGTGACTAATCCCTCGGATTGTAGAAACTATGGTGACTAATCCCTCAGATTGTAGAAACTATGGTGACTAATCCCTCAGATTGTAGAAACTATGATGACTAATCCCTCAGATTGTAGAAACTATGGTGACTAATCCCTCAGATTGTAGAAACTATGGTGACTAATCTCTGAGATTGTAGAAACACGTTTTCATTAGGCTGAAGAGTGTGTATGTGTGTGTGTGTGTGTGTGTGTTGCTGCAGGAAGCAGAGGGAGTCCTGGTGGTTGCAGCCGTACCAACCTCACGCCTGCATACAGACATGTGAGTGTGAACGATTTCTGCTGCTTCATTCTTCACACACACACACACACACACACACACACACACACACACACACACACACACACACACACACACACACACACACACACACACACACACACACACACACACACACACACACACTGACAGCCTGTTCTCTGTGTCTGTAACAGTGAGCACAGTGGAAGAAGGTGAGACTGATTCCCTCTAAAGCTCAACTCTTCTCCAGACCTTCTCTCATCTCACCTTTTGTTCTTGACTTCCTGTTTCCACTTCCTGTTTCCACCACAGAAGAAGACCTGATGGCCATGGATGAGAACTGCGTGGAAGCAGGTACATGTGTTCTCCTCTGTCCTCAGCTCAGCTCAGTTATTGCCCTTCAGGCTAACTGCCCCTCTTGTTTCCATGCCAACAGACGAGGAGGCCTTTGAATCTGGTAGGTGTATGGGTGTGTGTGTGTGTGTGTGTGTGTGTGTGTGTGTGTGTGTGTGTGTGTGTGTGTGTGTGTGTGTGTGTGTGTGTGTGTGTGTGTGTGTGTGTGTGTGTGTGAGTTCACTCCTTCATACACTGTGTGTATGTTTTGTTCTAAATGCTACGACTTCAGACGAACTCAGAGACGGTGAGAAACTGATTCGCTTGATAATTACTGTTCGAATGTGTTGTTGTCTCTAATGTGTTGTTGTCTCTGTGTGTTGTTGTCTCTAATGTGTGTGGTTGTCTCTGTGTGTGGTTGTCTCTGTGTGTTGTTGTCTCTAATGTGTGTTGTTTTGTACAGAGGAGGACTTCAGCTCCAACATTGAAGGATTGTATTTAGGTGAGTCATCGTTTAAATCAACAAGACACACTATAAAACACACACACACACACACACACACACACACACACACACACACACACACACACACACACACACACACACACACACACACACACACACACACATACACACACACCTGTAGAGGACAGATGTAATGAGCCTGTTTTGACGGCGGGGGGGGTCTGTTTTGATGGGGGGGTCTGGTCCAGCGGGCTTCAGGCGCAGCCTGCGCTTGTGCCGGCGGCGCAGCCACGTGTCGAGCCGCTGTCCCAGCAGCGCCCCCAACAGTCCGTATGAGGAGGTGGTGCGCTACCAGCGCCACCCAGAGGACTGCCAGCGCCTCATCGCCCTGCTGGGTGAGTGTGTGTGTGTGTGTGTGTGTGTGTGTGTGTGTGTGTGTGTGTGTGTGTGTGTGTGTGTGTGTGTGTGTGTGTGTGTGTGTGTGTGTGTGTGTGAGGGGGCGGGGCTTCACTCACCTGGACTGTCATCCTCAGGGCCACCGGGTGTTGGAGTGAATGAACTGCGGAGGCGACTGGTGGAGACCAACCCCACCTTCTACCAGGGAGCCGTGCCCCGTATGTGTGTGTGTGTGTGTGTGTGTGTGTGTGTGTGGCGATCCACTGACCAGTGTTTCCCTGCAGACACCACCAGAGCAGCTCGAGGCTACGAGGAGTCTGGACGAGAGTATTTCTTCACCAGCAGAGAAGTCTTCCTCAACATGGTCTATAACAACAGGTACACACACACACACACACACACACACACACACACACACACACACACACACACACACACACACACACACACACACACATACACACACACATACACACACACACACACACACACACACACACACACACACACACACACACACTGTGACAGCTTCCTGTTCCTGCCACAGGTTCCTGGAGCATGGAGAGTTCAAAGGTCAACTTTACGGCACAAGCATCGACGCTGTCAGGGACGTTTTGAGCAGCGGAAAGATGTGTGTCATCGACATCGAGCCCAACGTGAGGTCACTGCTGATGGTCACTGGTCACTGCTGATGGTTACTGCTGATGGTCACTGGTCACTGCTGATGGTCACTGGTCACTGCTGATGGTTACTGCTGATGGTCACTGGTCAGTGCTGATGGTCACTGGTCACTGCTGATGGTTACTGCTGATGGTCACTGCTGACGGTCACTGGTCACTGCTGATGGTCACTGCTGATGGTCACTGCTGACGGTCACTGGTCACTGCTGACGGTCACTGGTCACTGCTGATGGTCACTGCTGACGGTCACTGGTCACTGCTGACGGTCACTGGTCACTGCTGATGGTCACTGCTGATGGTCACTGGTCACTGCTGATGGTTACTGCTGATGGTCACTGCTGACGGTCACTGGTCACTGCTGATGGTCACTGGTCAGTGCTGATGGTCACTGGTCACTGCTGATGGTTACTGCTAATGGTCACTGCTGACGGTCACTGGTCAGTGCTGATGGTCACTGGTCACTGCTGATGGTCACTGCTGACGGTCACTGGTCACTGCTGACGGTCACTGGTCACTGCTGATGGTCAGTGCTGACGGTCACTGGTCACTGCTGATGGTCACTGGTCAGTGCTGATGGTCACTGGTCACTGCTGATGGTTACTGCTGATGGTCACTGCTGACGGTCACTGGTCACTGCTGATGGTCACTGGTCAGTGCTGATGGTCACTGGTCACTGCTGATGGTTACTGCTGATGGTCACTGCTGACGGTCACTGGTCAGTGCTGATGGTCACTGGTCACTGCTGATGGTCACTGCTGACGGTCACTGGTCACTGCTGACGGTCACTGGTCACTGCTGATGGTCAGTGCTGACGGTCAGTGCTGACCATCATGTAATCCTGGTGTGTGCAGAGCATCCAGGCCGTCAGGAGCCACCAGCTGAAAGCCTTCATCATCTTCGTGAAGCCGCCTCCTCTGGAGCGTCTCCGGCAGAGCAGACGGACCTCCTGGATCACTACTGACTACTACGTCAACAGACCCTTCACAGTACTGACCTTCACTGGTTCACATCACCTGCTAACCTGGAAACACACAGATAGTAATGAAGAGTCAAGGTTAAAGGTCAAGTCTCTCTGTACTACCATCAACAGATCCAGGATCAGTTTCCTGGCTTCACTGATCCTGATTAGCCGTAACACCAAGCAGGTTATCAGCTCGCCAGTTCAACCCAGACCTACGTGTGTGCGTTCTCATGAAAGGGGCGGAGCTTGCAGCATCTGACCAATCACACAGAGAGAAATCCTGCAGAGCAGATTACAGATCAGTGAAGGAGCGGTGAATCTCTGAGATTAGGAAGAATTCAAACACATCCAGCAGCTCAAAGCAACACTGCTGCTGCAGGCTGAACATTCCTGTTTGTTAATGCTGACTGGTTGATGCTGACTGGTTAATGCTGACTGGTTGATGCTGACTTCTTGATGCTGACTGGTTGATGCTGACTGGCTAATGCTGACTTCTTGATGCTGACTGGTTGATGCTGACTGGTTGATGCTGACTGGTTAATGCTGACTGGTTGATGCTGACTGGTTGATGCTGACTGGTTGATGCTGACTTCTTGATGCTGACTGGTTGATGCTGACTGGTTAATGCTGACTTCTTGATGCTGACTGGTTGATGCTGACTGGTTGATGCTGACTGGTTGATGCTGACTTCTTGATGCTGACTGGTTGATGCTGACTGGTTGATGCTGACTGGTTGATGCTGACTTCTTGATGCTGACTGGTTGATGCTGACTGGCTAATGCTGACTTCTTGATGCTGACTGGTTGATGCTGACTGGTTGATGCTGACTGGTTAATGCTGACTGGTTGATGCTGACTGGTTAATGCTGACTTCTTGATGCTGACTGGTTGATGCTGACTGGTTGATGCTGACTTCTTGATGCTGACTGGTTGATGCTGACTGGTTAATGCTGACTTCTTGATGCTGACTGGTTGATGCTGACTGGTTGATGCTGACTGGTTAATGCTGACTGGTTATTGCTGACTTCTTGATGCTGACTAGTTGATGCTGACTGGTTGATGCTGACTGGTTGATGCTGACTGGTTAATGCTGACTGGTTGATGCTGACTGGTTAATGCTGACTGGTTGATGCTGACTTCTTGATGCTGACTGGTTGATGCTGACTGGTTGATGCTGACTGGTTAATGCTGACTGGTTAATGCTGACTTATTGATGCTGACTGGTTAATGCTGACTAGTTGATGCTGACTGGTTAATGCTGACTGGCCAGGATTTATTTTATTATGTCAAAATATCTCAAAATTGGCGGGGCCTTTCCCAAGAGATCTGATTGGTCAGGAGGCAGAGCTTTACACTCGCTGTGATCTTATCCAGAACCTATCCTGGATTAGAGAAAACCAGAGTTAATCCTGAAATTACCTGTATTAGAGGAAACCAGAGTCAATCCTGAAGCTACCTGGATTAGACAAATCCAGAGTCAAGCCTGAAGTTACCTGGATTAGAGAAAACCAGACTTGATGCTGAAGTTACCTGGATTAGAGGAAACCAGAGTTAATCCTGAAATTACCTGGATTAGAGGAAACCAGAGTTAATCCTGAAGTTACCTGAATTAGAGGAAACCAGTTAATCCTGAAATTACCTGGATTAGAGAGAACCAGAGTTAATCCTGAAGTTACCTGGATTAGAGGAAACCAGGGTTAATCCTGAAGTTACCTGGATTAGAGGAAACCAGTTAATCCTGAAGTTACCTGGATTAGACAAACCAGAGTTAATCCTGAAGTTACCTATATTAGAGGAAACCAGTTAATCCTGAAGTTACCTGGATTAGACAAACCAGAGTTAATCCTGAAGTTACCTGGATTAGAGAAAACCAGCTAATCCTGAAGTTACCTGGATTAGACAAACCAGAGTTAATCCTGAAGTTACCTGGATTAGAGGAAACCAGTTAATCCTGAAGTTTCCTGGATTAGACAAAACCAGAGTTAATCCTGAAGTTACCTGGATTAGACAAAACCAGAGTTAATCCTGAAGTTACCTGGATTAGAGAGAACCAGAGTTAATCCTGAAGTTACCTGGATTAGAGAGAACCAGAGTTAATCCTGAAGTTACCTGGATTAGACAAACCAGAGTCAATCCTGAAGTTACCTGGATTAGAGGAAACCAGTTAATCCTGAAGTTTCCTGGATTAGACAAAACCAGAGTTAATCCTGAAGTTACCTGGATTAGACAAAACCAGAGTTAATCCTGAAGTTACCTGGATTAGACAAAACCAGAGTTAATCCTGAAGTTACCTAGATTAGACAAAACCAGAGTTAATCCTGAAGTTTCCTGGATTAGGGGAAATCCAGCACCATAATACAGACCTCTGAATGTCAGGAACGACTGCAGTGGATTGATTAATTGATTGATTGATTCCTCCCTCCCTCCCTCCCTCCCTCCCTTCCTTCCTTCCTCCCTTCCTGCAGGAGGAGGACTTCCAGGAGATGCAGGACTCGGCCCAGAAGATGGAGTCTCAGTTCAGCCACTTGTTCGATCAGGTGATTCTGAACGACGATCTGCAAGACTCGTGTGCTGAGCTGCTTGGGTCCCAGCCAGCTGGATCCCAGCCCCTACAGAGTCCTAGACCATCAGGACCAGCCCCAGTGGGTCCCAGCCAGCTGGATCCCAGCCCCTACAGAGTCCTAGACCATCAGGACCAGCCCCAGTGGGTCCCAGCCAGCTGGATCCCAGCCCCTACAGAGTCCTAGACCATCAGGACCAGCCCCAGTGGGTCCCAGCCAGCTGGATCCCAGCCCCTACAGAGTCCTAGACCATCAGGACCAGCCCCAGTGGGTCCCAGCCAGCTGGATCCCAGCCCCTACAGAGTCCTAGACCATCAGGACCAGCCCCAGTGGGTCCCAGCCAGCTGGATCCCAGCCCCTACAGAGTCCTAGACCATCAGGACCAGCCCCAGTGGGTCCCAGCCAGCTGGATCCCAGCCCCTACAGAGTCCTAGACCATCAGGACCAGCCCCAGTGGGTCCCAGCCAGCTGGATCCCAGCCCCATAGAATCCTGGATCCTCACTGTCTATATAGATCCTGATCCTATCACACACTGAATGTTGGCCCTGGGTTGTGGAGGTGAACTTCAGGAGCCACCAGACAGACCCTGGACCAGAGAATCCCAAACTGTTGGTGTGAAGCAGGCGGAGCTTCCTGTGTTCAGCAGCTTGACTTCCTGCTCCACAATAAAAGCCATCTTTGTGGTCACGGCACGTCACTGGTGTCCACACTTCTTCATGCCACTGGAAAGTGACCTGAAACTCCTTGATTAAAGACAAACCTTGAAGTCCACTTTTTAATTATTCATCTACTTCTTGTCACTATGATAAAAGTCTATTTGATAGAAAAAGGTTTGGAAACACTTTTGAACTACACTCTATTCAAAATGGTGTTATGAGATCAGTTTGGATGCTGTTAAAGAGCTTAATGTTACAGGGCGGTGTTTCATTTACTAACAAATCCCACAGAAATGCCAAATATATTCGTGAGTTTAGTAAACTAGCTTGTTGAAAAAAAATATATAAACAAACAACTTCCGGCTCAACTTTCATTTAGCGTCGGCAACCGGAAGTGCTCCCCGTAAATAAATGCGACCAGAAATAGTGTGTGTCCGGCGGAAGGGGTCAGTCAATATGAATATTACTTTTCTGAAGAACAAAGCAGCGAGTTGAGTCTTTCCGTGGTCGTATAAACGGATATAAACTGGCTCAGGAACATGTTTCGGCTGAGAATGGGTTTTGACGCGCAGTTACCGAAGTTGGTTGTGTTCCGGCTAAATGGGCTCGGGTGACCGACGCTTGTTCCATTAAAATGAAGCGATCACATGAAAGAAGTGTCTTAACGTCTCAGTGTGCCGCTCGTTGAACGCTCGGTTACCGGCGGACGCTCATGGACGCGGGAGCATCGAAGGTAGAAACATGAGAAACGTGCAGGAAGCTTCAGTCAACGTTTGTGCAGGTTTCAAGTCTTTGTTTTCGTAGATGAGAGTCCGGGAGCTGCCTCCTCTTCCTCTCCCTCCTCTTCCTCAGGTGACTTACTTTAACTTCTTTACTGTCCTCAATGTTTCAGTCTTTTGTCCCAATAGGAGAATCTTTTGCACCTAACTTTTACCATTATCACTGTATTCATTTGTTTTGAAGCATTTCAAGTAGAAAGGGTGAATAAAGTTGACTAAGTTATCACGAATAAAAGTATATTATAATGAATATGATAATTTATAATAAATGAGTATTGATAGTGAGAGTCGTATTATGTAACTACACTTTCTAAAGGTTCTCCAGCAGTAGTGACCGTCTTTACACCTGGACCAACGACCCAGAAGAAGACAGTGTGTCCTCTCTCTCTCTCTCTCTCTCTCTCTCTCTCTCTCTCTCTCTCTCTCTCTCTCTCTCTCTCTCTCTCTCTCTCTCTCTCTGTCTCTCTCTCTCTCTCTCTCTCTCATCTCTCTCTCTCTCTCTCTCTGTCTCTCTCTCTCTCTCTCTCTCTCTCTCTCTCTCTCCTCTCTCTCTCTCTCTCTCTCTCTCTCTCTCTCTCTCTCTCTCTCTCTCTCTCCTCTCTCCTCTCTCCCAGCTTTTAAAAAGTGTGTTGCTCAAAGCAGCCAATCAGAAATCAAACCCTATAAAGTGTAATTGGGGGTTTAGCCAATCACAATCAAGGTAGGCTCCTCCCCTTTGACTCCTCCTACAATTAGGCAGCTCTGCTCTGGCACATGGCGCCACCAGAGGAAGTACTTCCTCCTCTTCCCATAGATGGACGTGTGTGGGCGGAGCCAGTCCAGCTCACACAGACACAGCAGATTCTAAATGCAGCTCCTAGGATCCAATGTTCAATGGAGGAGAATTAAGGAGGAGCTGAAACTTCTGTCTCTCCAAAGTCAGAAAAACGAGTTAAAATGTCAGTAAATTGGCAGAAGTTGCAGATATGTAAAGATTAAAGACGCGTTTCCTGGAAGTCAGCAGTTTCCTTTCAGACATCATCGCAGATATTAAAGCTGACACTTCTAGATTCTGTGTGTGTGTGTGTGTGTGTGTGTGTGTCTCCTCAGCGAGCTCTGCCCACCATGTCCAGGTAAGAAAAACACCTGATGACCTGATTTGGAGTGGTTAGTGGTTGAAGTGACATGTCCCTGTCCCGGTCCCTGTCCCGGTCCCTGTCCCGGTCCCTGTCTGGATCTGCAGTCTGGACATCACCGGTGAGTCTGGGCCTGACCTCACTTCCTGCTCCTGGCTTCACTTCAGCTGTTTCTGACTGCTCTTGTTTGTGGGGCTGCACAGCAGAGGCTCGCCCTCCCAGGCAGAAGAAGAAGAAGCTGAGGAAGGAGAAGACAACGGAGGGAATGATCAGGAAGGTAAAACTCTTTGGAGGGGATCAAGACATGTGAACACTTTTCAGCTTTTGACTGGATTAAAATGTGAAGAGCATGATGTTCCTCCACTTCATGTTGGTCACTAGAATCCTAGCAAACATTCCTGGTGGTCAGGTGACTCAACGTGTTCCAGTATCTTTACTGTGAGCTGGAGTCACAAGGAAAGCAGCTGAGAGCTTCTGTGTTCTCAGCCGTTCTCCTGGCCAGGCGCTCAACACAGGAACCGTGATGCCTTCAGGGACCGTGGACGGTGTTGGTCCTCTGGCTTCATGTTGTCAGGAGCTCTGAGCTGAAGAAAAGGACATTGATTTGCTCGTCAAAGAACCAGGATGAAAAAGCTGCTCAGTGTTTGTAGGAAGCTAACTGGTGTTTGACTTCACTTCCATTCACCTTCATTTCTTTCGCACCAGTACAACACAGTCATTTCAGAGAAATGCCAACAATTAAATATGAATAAAGATCAGCCACTAACCATGACAGGTGGAAGGTGGAAGCCCAGTTTGACAGGCTGGAAACTCAAAGTCCACTTCAACACTAAAGCTTGGTTGTGTTTGTCAGCCGAAGCAGGCCTGGAGATGGGAGGCGTCAGCAGGGAGTGTGAGGTGGGGGGGCAGCTGACCCCTGAAGGCAGCAGCCAGGCTCCGCCTCCTCAGGGGAGGAGGAGGAAGAAGAAGAAGAAAGACGCCACGCTGGGTGAGGTTCTACTGTGAAACGGCTGGATGAGGCGTTCAGGGACCTGCTGTATGTTTCAGATCTGGAGGACGACCCAGGTTAGGTAGTTAGTCTGGTAGTTAGCCGGCCTACTGTATGTTTCAGATCTGGAGGAAGACCCAGGTTAGGTAGTTAGTCTGTTAGTTAGCCGGCCTGCTCTGTTTCAGATCTGGAGGAAGACCCAGGTTAGGTAGTTAGTCTGCTAGTTAGCCGGCCTGCTCTGTTTCAGATCTGGAGGAAGACCCAGGTTAGGTAGTTAGTCTGTTAGTTAGCCGGCCTGCTCTGTTTCAGATCTGGAGGAAGACCCAGGTTAGGTAGTTAGTCTGTTAGTTAGCCGGCCTGCTCTGTTTCAGATCTGGAGGACGACCAAACCGACCTGGTGAACGAAGACGCAGCAGATCAAACCACTGACGGAGAGCGACTGGTCCGAAAACCCCGGAAGAAAAAGTACCACTTTTACTTTTCATTACCTGCAGGTCAGGGACTCCCAACTAGTACATAGGTAGTACTACCTAGAACTAGCCCATGTGTTTTCATAATCTGTAGGTAGTACTACCTAGAACTAGCCCATGTGTTTTCATAATCTGTACGTAGTACTACCTAGCACTAGTACATAGTTAGTACTACTAGAACTAGTCCATGTGTTTTCATAACCTGTAGGTAGTACTACCTAGAACTAGCCCATGTGTTTTCATAATCTGTAGGTAGTACTACCTAGAACTAGCCCATGTGTTTTCATAATCTGTATGTAGTACTACCTAGCACTAGTACATAGTTAGTACTACTAGAACTAGCCCATGTGTTTTCATAATCTGTAGGTAGTACTACCTAGCACTAGTACATAGTTAGTACTACTAGAACTAGCCCATGTGTTTTCATAATCTGTAGGTAGTACTACCTAGAACTAGTACATAGTTAGTACTACTAGAACTAGCCCATGTGTTTTCATAACCTGTAGGTAGTACTACCTAGAACTAGCCCATGTGTTTTCATAATCTGTACGTAGTACTACCTAGCACTAGTACATAGTTAGTACTACTAGAACTAGCCCATGTGTTTTCATAATCTGTAGGTAGTACTACCTAGAACTAGCCCATGTGTTTTCATAATCTGTAGGTAGTACTACCTAGCACTAGTACATAGTTAGTACTACTAGAACTAGCCCATGTGTTTTCATAATCTGTAGGTAGTACTACCTAGCACTAGTACATAGTTAGTACTACTAGAACTAGCCCATGTGTTTTCATAATCTGTAGGTAGTACTACCTAGAACTAGCCCATGTGTTTTCATAATCTGTAGGTAGTACTACCTAGAACTAGCCCATGTGTTTTCATAATCTGTAGGTAGTACTACCTAGAACTAGCCCATGTGTTTTCATAATCTGTACGTAGTACTATCTAGCACTAGTACATAGTTAGTACTACTAGAACTAGCCCATGTGTTTTCATAACCTGTAGGTAGTACTACCTAGAACTAGCCCATGTGTTTTCATAATCTGTACGTAGTACTACCTAGCACTAGTACATAGTTAGTACTACTAGAACTAGCCCATGTGTTTTCATAATCTGTAGGTAGTACTACCTAGAACTAGCCCATGTGTTTTCATAATCTGTACATAGTACTACCTAGCACTAGTACATAGTTAGTACTACTAGAACTAGCCCATGTGTTGTCATAATCTGTACATAGTACTACCTAGCACTAGTACATAGTTAGTACTACTAGAACTAGCCCATGTGTTTTCATAACCTGTAGGTAGTACTACCTAGCACTAGTACAACATGTTTACTTCAGACACTTTCACGGTTTGACTTAAAGGATCAAAGCTCAGCAAAGCGTCACACTTGTGTGTGTTTTGTGTTTCAGGAAGACAGAAGAGGCGGAGTCTCAGCTTCCTGATGGGCTGGACGTGGAGGAGGACGACGTCCTCGCCCACACGTCCTCGCCCGTCCCCCAGCATGCTTTGTTCTCCGCACCGCAGTGTCACAGTCAACCAGTCGGGAAAGTGTTCGTGGAGCGAAGCAGTGAGTGAGTGCGAGTGCGAGTGCGAGTGCGTGTGTGTGAGATTTCTCCACATGTACCCGGTATACAACCTTCCCCACATCTTCCCAGCATGCAGTGTTATTGTGCTGGTACTTTCCAGGTTGCAGTACTTGATGTGTCGGTGTGTGTGTCTGCTCAGAGCGTTTCCAGGCAGCAGAGCGCTCCTGGAGGAGAAGCAGTGAGCAGACTGACGACACGGTGGACTTCCAGGACCTGCAGACACGTTGGACCACCAGAGACGTTTCAGTTCAGGTCCACCAGGGCTTCAGGTCTGTTCCATCCCTCCTTCCATCCCTCCATCATTGACTGCTTCTGTCTTCAAGACAGGATTGAAGCTTTCAGGGTGTATTGTGGGTCTAAAGGCTCCCCCTCCCCCCTCCAGAGGTGTAGGTCTGTACTGTCATGGCTTCCTGGCCGGTCTGGCAGTGTGGAATGTGGTGGTGGTCTACATGCTGGCTGGGGACCAGCTGACGTCTCTGTCCAACCTGCTGCAGCAGTACCAGGGCCTGGTGTCCCCTGTCCAGAGTGTCCTGTACCTTCTGCTGGCCGTCAGCACGGTGGCTGCCTTTGACAGGTGACCCACCCTTTGATCTTTTGTGTTACATCAGTAATGTAGATAACAAGTTATATCAGTAATGTAGATAATAAGTTATATCAGTAATGTAGATAACAAGTTATATCAGTAATGTAGATAACAAGTTATATCAGTAATATAGATAACAAATTACACCAGTAATGTAGATAATATACTATATCAGTAATGTAGATAACAAGTTACATCAGTAATGTAGAAAATGATCAGCTGTTTTCTGTTTTCAGAGTCAATCTGGCCAAAAGCTCCGTGGCTCTGAGGGAATTGGTCAATCTGGACCCAGTGGCTCTTGCCTCGTTCTGTGAGTGACTGACTGACTGAAGGACTGACTGACTGACTGACTGACTGACTGAAGGACTGACTGACTGACTGAAGGACTGGAGGACTGAAGGACTGACTGACTGAAGGACTGACTGACTGACTGAAGGACTGACTGACTGACTGACTGACTGACTGACTGAAGGACTGACTGACTGAAGGACTGACTGACTGACTGAAGGACTGGAGGACTGAAGGACTGACTGACTGAAGGACTGACTGACTGACTGAAGGACTGAAGGACTGACTGACTGACTGACTGACTGAAGGACTGACTGACTGACTGACTGACTGAAGGACTGACTGACTGACTGACTGGCTGACTGACTGAAGGACTGGAGGACTGAAGGACTGACTGACTGAAGGACTGACTGACTGACTGAAGGACTGAAGGACTGACTGACTGACTGACTGACTGAAGGACTGACTGGCTGACTGACTGGCTGACTGACTGAAGGACTGAAGGACTGACTGACTGACTGACTGAATGAAGGACTGACTGACGGACTGACTGACTGAAGGACTGACTGACTGACTGAAGGACTGACTGACTGACTGACTGACTGACGGACTGACTGAAGGACTGACTGACTGAAGGACTGACTGACTGACGGACTGACTGACTGACTGACTGACTGAAGGACTGACTGACTGACTGACTGAAGGACTGACTGACTGACTGACTGACTGACGGACTGACTGAAGGACTGACTGACTGACTGACTGACTGACTGACTGAAGGACTGACTGACTGACTGACTGAAGGACTGACTGACTGAAGGACTGAAGGACTGACTGACTGACTGACTGAAGGACTGACTGAAGGACTGACTGACTGAAGGACTGAAGGACTGACTGACTGAAGGACTGAAGGACTGACTGACTGACTGACTGACTGACTGACGGACTGACTGACTGAAGGACTGACGGACTGACTGACTGAAGGACTGACTGACTGAAGGATTGACTGACTGACTGACGGACTGAAGGACTGACTGGCCCACCCAGCTCTTTGTTTGGATTGACCTTCCTCCTCTTCCTCCTCTCCCTCCTCTCCAGTGTACTTCTCAGCCTTGCTGCTCTCTCTCAGCCAGCAGAGGACCAGTGACAGGATGAACCTCTTCCTGTCCTCCAACACCACCTTATGGTGAGCTGCTCTCTCCTCCTCTCCCCCTTCTCCACTCACCCTGAAGCTCTCTCCTCCTCTCCCTTCTTCTCCACTCACCCTGAAGCTCTCTCCTCCTCTCCCTTCTTCTCCACTCACCCTGAAGCTCTCTCCTCCTCTCCCTTCTTCTCCACTCACCCTGAAGCTCTCTCCTCCTCTCCCTTCTTCTCCACTCACCCTGAAGCTCTCTCCTCCTCTCCCTTCTTCTCCACTCACCCTGAAGCTCTCTCCTCCTCTCCCTTCTTCTCCACTCACCCTGAAGCTCTCTCCTCCTCTCCCTTCTTCTCCACTCACCCTGAAGCTCTCTCCTCCTCTCCCTTCTTCTCCACTCACCCTGAAGCTCTCTCCTCCTCTCCCTTCTTCTCCACTCACCCTGAAGCTCTCTCCTCCTCTCCCTTCTTCTCCACTCACCCTGAAGCTCTCTCCTCCTCTCCCCCTTCTCCACTCACCCTGAAGCTCTCTCCTCCTCTCCCTTCTTCTCCACTCACCCTGAAGCTCTCTCCTCCTCTCCCCCTTCTCCACTCACCCTGAAGCTCTCTCCTCCTCTCCCTTCTTCTCCACTCACCCTGAAGCTCTCTCCTGCTGGTTCCCCAGGCCGCCCGGCTCTGAGCACCAGATCCTCCTCCCCTGGGTCACCGTCAACCTGGTGGTGGCGCTGCTGGTCAGCCTGGCCTGGATCTTCATCGCCATGCGGCCTGAGACAGACTACACCTCAGGTCTCTCTCTCTCTCTCTCTCACTCACTCACTCACTCACTCACTCACTCACTCACTCACTCACACACACTTTTGGATGTGTTGCTTTCAGTGAACAGACAACAGAGTTCGTCATCTCAGTGTTTTTCAATTCAACTTTATTTATTTGCACCAAAAACAACAAAGACACTTTGACAAAGAGAAGCTCAGAAATGCACAAGGAAACAGGGTAGGAACTGCAGAACCAGGCTCAGAGGTGGACATTTTCACACTCAAAGCATCAAAGCTGGGACTTTGAGGTGCAGAGTGTCTGTGATGTCAAGACAAAACAACACAGAAGCAATTCTGGAGCCATGTACGATAATGAATAGACATTTGATTCTATCTTAGTGTGATTCAATAGGTGAGAAACATTTGCTCACCTTTAATGGTCTTTTTTTTTCTTTCCTCCACAGGTTATCTGGTTGCCATGGCAATTGACCCTCCAAAAGCAGAGGACCAGTCAGAACTAACCACTTGACTCTGGACAATAGGCTGTTCCAGATTTGCACATATTCAGAAAGGGTTGTTGTTGAACTAGACATGTTTGCCACTGCAAATAAAGATGTGAAACCAACAGCTCTTCTTTTCATACCAAGTGCTGCTCCATGACAAAACTCAGGTGATCGAAAGGGAAGCATTTAAATAATATGAAATATTAAATGGTGAAATGATTGTAAGCAATGGGTGATTCATGGATGAATGGTTGGTTAGATGACAATAAATACATGCTAATCAAATCAAATCTGAATGGTGAAGATCTTAGAGAAAAGCCCAGTTGGGATGGGCGGGAGGGGAAATGGTGAGAGGAAAGTCACATGGCCAGTAGTTCCTGTGTGGAGGACTGAGAGAAAGTGGTGAAGGAAAGAAGGGAACCTATGGAGGAGAAGTATAGGAACTATGTCCAAATGTACACAGATAGATGGAAGGAGCTGCAGTGGTGGTGCCTGGCCGAGGAGGGGAGCTGGACATGACAACGTCAGATCACCTGACCGTGTGTATGTATGTATATATATACATATACATTTTATTTTTTGAGAGGGAGCGTCACGATCCACACTCCAATGTTAATCCACACTCCAAACCAGTAGCTGGCGCTAATGTACCATTGCGTTGCTTGCCAACCGCAATAAAAAAGATCGAGTGAAGAGCGAGTAGCTCTGCGCTCTATTGCTCGTCCTCTCGCGCCAGGCCGGGTAGAGGAGCGCCGAGGAGTCGATAGTGTGGACGTGGAGAGTTGTTTCTGTGGTTTGGTGAAAAGAACGCGTGAAAGTTATTGAATGAGCGAGTAAAAGAAAGCATCATGCTGGACTTCGCTATATTTGCCGTGACCTTTGTCATCGTGCTGGTCGGAGCTGTTCTGTATCTGTATCCGGTGAGTTTGAAGTCCAGATGTTCGCTGCAGCTGCTCCATCTCCACACTGCACTTCTCAACTCTGCATTTTGGGCTTTTCTCATCTTTTGCCAGTCCAGCCTTCAATTTGGAAAAACATATACGTGTCTTGAAAACGTCGGCTGTCATTAAACTGAATAATCTCACTCAATTCCACTCAATTCCATTTAGTTTGTTAGTTTCCATGGCGAGCGAGGCATCCTGTATTGATCCGCTTCAGCAGAAGCTGCTCGTAACAAGTCTTGCTCTGGATCTTGTTTTAGTCGTCCAGAAGAGCCTCCGGCATCCCAGGTCTGAACCCCACGGATGAGAAGTAAGTCTTCCCACTGCCAGGAGGAACGAGTGATGGATAGAAAAGAAGTAATGTTGCTAACTCTCACCCTCACCCTCAGAGACGGGAACCTGCAGGACATTGTCAATAAAGGCAGTCTTCATGAGTTCCTTGTGGGTCTACACCAGGACTTTGGCTCCGTGGCGTCCTTCTGGTTCGGCAGACAAGCGGTGGTCAGCCTGGGCTCTGTGGACCAACTGCAGCAACACGTCAACCCCAACCGCAGCAGTAAGGACACCTTGGACTGCTTCCCTACACAAAGCTTTTCTTTTGATGTGGGTCTTGTCTCATCCCACCCACTTTAGCGGACTCCTTTGAGACGATGCTGAAGTCGTTGCTAGGTTACCAGTCAGGGATGGAAGGCGGAGCCAGTGAAGCAGTGATGAGGAAGAAGGTGTACGAGGCTGCCATCAACAACATGCTGAAGGAGAATTTCCCTGTCGTGCTCCAGGTTTCCACTGCAGGTTTTGTCTCTTGTGGCATGGTCCTGGGTCTCTGGCTGACGTGTGTGTGTGTGTGTGTGTGTGTGTGTGTGTGTGTGTGTGTGTGTGTGTGTGTGTGTGTGTGTGTGTGTGTGTGTGTGTGTGTGTGTGTGTGTGTGTGTGTGTGTGTGTGTGTGTGTGTGTGTGTGTGTGTGTGTGTGTGTGTGTGTGTGTCAGATGGTGGAGGAGCTGGTGGAGAAGTGGAGGTCCATCCCGGAGGCTCAGCACACTCCTCTGTGTGCCCACCTGCTTGGCCTGGCCATGAAGACCGTCACCCAGCTGGCTCTGGGAGAACGCTTCAGAGACGAGACCCAGGTCCTGTCCTTCCACAGGAACCACGAGGCGGTGAGACCCAGGTCCTGTCCTTCCACAGGAACCACGAGGCGGTGAGACGCTTGGCTGGTTTAGTCTTCAGCTCAGGGACTGTCGACATGAAAGTAGCAACAACCAGCAGACACATGGAACGGTCAAAGAAAAGTATGGAAAGAGTGAATTCAATGTTTTTTGATTGGTTTTGAGAAATGCTCATGAGTTTAGACAAGAAATCCTCTTTGAATCCCAGATGGACGTCCTTCACAGTTTCTATCTCTTGACGAGTCTTGAATGCTGTTTTTGTGCTTCAGAGGCTTCTGAATATTGGACATAATTATTGATGACATTGTATTTTTTTAGCCTTATCCTATTTTATTAGATTTATTCTTTCTTCTTTGCTCTCTGTGTGCTGTTCCCTGAGGGAGTCGTACCAAGGGATTCATAAAGTCTCTGAATCTGCATGTCTGAGTGACTGTCTGGACTGACCGTCTTCTGGAGCGGCTGTCTGTCTCTCACACTCACTGAAGGCCTGAGGTCAACACTTTGCTCTGTCCCGTCTTCAGATCTGGTCCGAGATCGGGAAAGGCTACCTGGACGGCTCGTTGGACAAAAGCTCCAGTAGAAAAGCTCACTATGAGAAGGGTGAGTGACTTTACTATCCCTGGTCAATCGATTGGTCAGTCGTTGGAGTACGATCAACTTCTCAATATCCTACCATCAACGAGAAATCCCTGTGGTGTGACTGGTGTGATGGATCACTAAAGCAGCACTGGTAGTAAACAGGTCCATGTTAAAGTCATCTAACCCTCCAGCAGCACAGCCAGTACAGCTGGTTGACATATTGTCATGTGTTCATCAGCTGTTAACCAAACGTGAAGGCTTGAGCAGCACAGCCTCTTGGTTACATGAGTGTTAACCTACAGCAGATAAACTAGTAGTAAGAGGTCTGGGTGATGGTAATGTTAACCTACAACAGTTAAACTAGTAGTAAGAGGTCTGGGTGATGGTAATGTTAACCTACAACAGTTAAACTAGTAGTAAGAGGTCTGGGTGATGGTAATGTAAACCTACAACACCAGTTAAACTAGTAGTATGAGGTCTGGGTGATGGTAATGTAAACCTACAGCAGTTAAACTAGTAGTAAGAGGTCTGAGTGATGGTAATGTAAACCTACAGCAGTTAAACTAGTAGTAAGAGGTCTGGGTGATGGTAATGTAAACCTACAACACCAGTTAAACTAGTAGTAAGAGGTCTGGGTGATGGTAATGTTAACCTACAACACCAGTTAAACTAGTAGTAAGAGGTCTGGGTGATGGTAATGTAAACCTACAACACCAGTTAAACTAGTAGTAAGAGGTCTGGGTGATGGTAATGTAAACCTACAACACCAGTTAAACTAGTAGTAAGAGGTCTGGGTGATGGTAATGTTAACCTACAACACCAGTTAAACTAGTAGTAAGAGGTCTGGGTGATGGTAATGTAAACCTACAACACCAGTTAAACTAGTAGTAAGAGGTCTGAGTGATGGTAATGTTAACCTACAGCAGTTAAACTAGTAGTAGGAGGTGTGGGTGATGGTAATGTTAACCTACAACAGTTAAACTAGTAGTAAGAGGTCTGGGTGATGGTAATGTTAACCTACAACAGTTAAACTAGTAGTAAGAGGTCTGAGTGATGGTAATGTAAACCTACAACAGTTAAACTAGTAGTAAGAGGTCTGGGTGATGATATTGTTAACCAACAGCAGTTAAACTAGTAGTAAGAGGTCTGGGTGATGGTAATGTAAACCTACAGCAGTTAAACTAGTGGTAAGAGGTCTGGGTGATGGTAATGTTAACCTACAACACCAGTTAAACTAGTAGTAAGAGGTCTGGGTGATGGTAATGTTAACCTACAGCAGTTAAACTAGTAGTAAGAGGTCTGGGTAATGGTAATGTTAACCTACAGCAGTTAAACTAGTAGTAAGAGGTCTGGGTGATGGTAATGTAAACCTACAGCAGTTAAACTAGTAGTAAGAGGTTTGGGTGATGGTAATGTTAACCTACAACACCAGTTAAACTAGTAGTAAGAGGTCTGGGTGATGGTAATGTTAACCTACAGCAGTTAAACTAGTAGTAAGAGGTCTGGGTGATGGTAATGTTAACCTACAACACCAGTTAAACTAGTAGTAAGAGGTCTGGGTGATGGTAATGTTAACCTACAACACCAGTTAAACTAGTAGTAAGAGGTCTGGGTGATGGTAATGTAAACCTACAACAGTTAAACTAGTAGTAAGAGGTCTGGGTGATGGTAATGTTAACCTACAGCAGTTAAACTAGTAGTAAGAGGTCTGAGTGATGGTAATGTTAACATACAACACCAGTTAAACTAGTAGTAAGAGGTCTGGGTGATGGTAATGTTAACCTACAGCAGTTAAACTAGTAGTAAGAGGTCTGAGTGATGGTAATGTTAACATACAACACCAGTTAAACTAGTAGTAAGAGGTCTGGGTGAAGGTAATGTTAACCTACAACAGTTAAACTAGTAGTAAGAGGTCTGGGTGATGGTAATGTTAACCTACAACAGTACAGCCAGTTTAGCAGCGTGATTCTATGTGTCCTAGGGTATAATGATTACTGTGGTATTGACTACTATAAGTACTGTGGTATTGACGACTATGAGTACTGTGGTATTGACTACTATGGGTACTGTGGTATTGAATAGTGTGAGTACTGTGATATTGACTACTATGAGTACTGTGGTATTGACTACTATGAGTACTATGGTATTGAATAGTGTGAGCACTGTGGTATTGACTACTATGAGTACTGTGGTATTGACGACTATGAGTACTGTGGTATTGACTACTATGAGTACTGTGGTATTGAATATTGTGAGTACTGTGGTGAAGTAAACATCAAAGATGGTTTGCCACGAGCTACAACTGCGGGAACTACTCTGAAAACGGTTGCAGGTCATCACTTTAAGATGGTATCCTTGAAGCAGCCACATTTTTGGAACCCTTCCGCATCGTCAGCAGGCATCTCAGGTTCACAGGTGTTTCGCCCCTTAACCTGTACACCTCGCCTGAGTGGGGCAGCGAAGACTGACTAGGCTTCACCTGCGGAAGGGTTCCAGCTGTGAGCTCTCTTTAGCCATATCCATCTTGAGCTGGACTCGGCTGCTGTGGCTATCTCCCTGGTGGCTTTCTTCAGCTGTTTGGGCTCCAGCCCCATCCTCTGGAGGAAGAACCGCACCGACCTTGCGGGAAACCCACGGCAGCCGACTTCGATGGGAAAAATTGTTGCATGCCATCCTTTCAGGACAGCTTCGTCGATCAGGTCTTGGTACTTGGCTCGCTTCAATTGGTGAGACACGTCCAGCCTCTCTTCCCAGGGCACCGTGAGCTCTGCCACTATGATGGTTTTTGTGCTTCTGGACAGCAAGACTATGTCTGGTCGAAGTGAGGTCACTGCCACGTCCTGTGGAAAGACGAGCTTCCTCTTCAAATCCACACTCAGCTCCCAGTCGCTGGCGCGTTGCAGGGAGGAAGGTAGGTTTTTGGCTGTTGTGCTGGTCATACGATCCGTTTCCCCTTCCCTCACAAAGGTTATGGCTTTGGGCAGTTGAGCGTGCTTGTTGTTGGCTTTGACCCGCTGCTGCTCCACCCAATTGGCGATTTCCGAGAGGACCTTATCGTGCCTCCATCTGTAGCGCCCTTCAGCCAGTGCCTTTGGGCACCCTGTCAGGATGTGGTTCAGCGTGCATGCGGGTGCGTCGCATTGGTTGCAAGATGGGTCTTCTTCTCTGCCCCAGAATAGTGTATTGAATAGTGTGAGTACTGTGATATTGACTACTATGAGTACTGTGGTATTGACTACTATGAGTACTGTGGTATTGAATATTGTGAGTACTGTGGTATTGACTACTATGAGTACTGTGGTATTGAATATTGTGAGTACTGTGGTATTGACTACTATGAGTACTGTGGTATTGAATATTGTGAGTACTGTGGTATTGACTACTATGAGTACTGGGGTATTGAATAGTGTGAGTACTGTGGTATTGACTACTATGAGTACTGTGGTATTGAATATTGTGAGTACTGTGGTATTGACTACTATGAGCATGTGGTATTGAATATTGTGAGTACTGTGGTATTGAATAGTGTGAGTACTGTACTGAGGGAGGGTCTGTGATGTTTCAGCTCTGTCAGCGATGGAGGCGGAGCTACTGTCGGTGTCCAGAGAGAGAAAGGCTGACAGGAAGCTCATGGTGTTTCTGGACCACCTGCTGCAGTCCAGCCTCACAGAGCGACAGGTGAAGCCCCGCCTCCTGCACCTCCTCTTCCTCCACCCCCCCCCTCACCTGCAGCGCTGCTTGTTTCAGGTCATGGAGGACTGCATGGTCTTCTGCTTGGCTGGAAGTGTCATCACTGCCAACTGTAAGTCTTCATCTTATCATTGATCAGTGACCAGCTGATCGCTGTCTCCGTGGAAACACAATGTGTTGATATTGATAGTCGTGTCAAAGTTCATCCAATCACTTATTGACAAACATCCAAAGAGAAGAGAACTTGGGTGCTTCATGTTGATTGTCACTTCAAACCAGTGTCACTTTAAACCAGTGTCACTTTAAACCAGTGTCACTTTAAACCAGTGTCACTTTAAACATGTGTCACTTTAAACATGTCACTTTAAACCAGTGTCACTTTAACATGTCACTTCAAACCAGTGTCACTTTAAACCAGTGTCACTTTAAACCAGTGTCACTTTAAACCAGTGTCACTTTAAACATGTGTCACTTTAAACCAGTGTCACTTTAAACCAGTGTCACTTTAAACATGTGTCACTTTAAACCAGTGTCACTTTAAACATGTGTCACTTTAACATGTCACTTCAAACCAGTGTCACTTTAAACCAGTGTCACTTTAAACCAGTGTCACTTTAAACATGTGTCACTTCAAACCAGTCTCACTTTAAACCAGTGTCACTTTAAACCAGTGTCACTTTAAACATGTGTCACTTTAAACATGTCACTTTAAACATGTGTCACTTTAACATGTCACTTCAAACCAGTGTCACTTTAAACGAGTGTCACTTTAAACCAGTGTCACTTTAAACCAGTGTCGCTTTAAACATGTGTCACTTTAAACATGTGTCACTTTAAACCAGTCTCACTTTAAACCAGTCTCACTTTAAACATGTCACTTCAAACCAGTGTCACTTCAAACCAGTGTCACTTCAAACCAGTCTCACTTTAAACCAGTCTCACTTTAAACATGTCACTTCAAACCAGTGTCACTTTAAACCAGTGTCACTTTAAACCAGTGTCACTTTAAACCAGTCTCACTTTAAACATGTCACTTCAAACCAGTCTCACTTCAAACCAGTCTCACTTTAAACCAGTGTCACTTCAAACCAGTCTCACTTTAAACCAGTGTCACTTTAAACCAGTGTCACTTTAAACCTGTGTGACTTTAAACATGTGTCACTTTAAACCAGTGTCACTTTAAACCAGTGTCACTTCAAACCAGTGTCACTTTAAACCAGTGTCACTTTAAACCAGTGTCACTTTAAACCAGTGTCACTTTAAACCAGTGTCACTTTAAACCAGTCTCACTTTAAACATGTCACTTCAAACCAGTCTCACTTCAAACCAGTCTCACTTTAAACCAGTGTCACTTCAAACCAGTCTCACTTTAAACCAGTGTCACTTCAAACCAGTCTCACTTTAAACCAGTCTCACTTTAAACCAGTCTCACTTTAAACCAGTGTCACTTTAAACCAGTGTCACTTTAAACATGTGTCACTTTAAACCAGTGTCACTTTAAACATGTGTCACTTTAAACCAGTCTCACTTTAAACCAGTCTCACTTTAAACATGTCACTTCAAACCAGTGTCACTTCAAACCAGTGTCACTTCAAACCAGTCTCACTTTAAACCAGTCTCACTTTAAACATGTCACTTCAAACCAGTGTCACTTTAAACCAGTGTCACTTTAAACCAGTGTCACTTTAAACCAGTCTCACTTTAAACATGTCACTTCAAACCAGTCTCACTTCAAACCAGTCTCACTTTAAACCAGTGTCACTTCAAACCAGTCTCACTTTAAACCAGTGTCACTTTAAACCAGTGTCACTTTAAACCTGTGTGACTTTAAACATGTGTCACTTTAAACCAGTGTCACTTTAAACCAGTGTCACTTCAAACCAGTGTCACTTTAAACCAGTGTCACTTTAAACCAGTGTCACTTTAAACCAGTCTCACTTTAAACCAGTCTCACTTTAAACATGTCACTTCAAACCAGTCTCACTTCAAACCAGTCTCACTTTAAACCAGTGTCACTTCAAACCAGTCTCACTTTAAACCAGTGTCACTTCAAACCAGTCTCACTTTAAACCAGTCTCACTTTAAACCAGTCTCACTTTAAACCAGTGTCATTTTAAACCAGTGTCACTTTAAACATGTGTCACTTTAAACCAGTGTCACTTTAAACCAGTGTCACTTTAAACATGTCACTTCAAACCAGTGTCACTTTAAACCAGTGTCACTTTAAACCAGTGTCACTTTAAACCAGTGTCACTTTAAACCAGTGTCACTTTAAACATGTCACTTCAAACCAGTGTCACTTTAAACCAGTCTCACTTTAAACCAGTGTCACTTTAAACCAGTGTCACTTTAAACATGTCACTTCAAACCAGTGTCACTTTAAACCAGTGTCACTTAAAACCACAGTGTATTTGTGTATTTGCAAAGTGTATTTGTGTGTATTTGTGTAGTTTCAGTGTGTATTTGTGTATTTTCAGTGTATATTTGTGTAGTTGCAGTGTGTATTTGTGTATTTGCAGTGTGTATCTGGGCACTTCACTTCTTGTCCACCTCAGAAGACGTTCAGGACAAGGTGTACCAGGAGCTGCAGGAGGTTCTGGGGTCTGATCCGGTTTCTCTGGACAAGATTCCTGAGCTGAGGTAGAGCACCCCCCCCCCCAGCTGCAGGACCAGGGGATGTGGTGCGTTCAATGACCTGCTCCTGGGTTTGCTAGATACTGCCAGCAGGTCCTGGAGGAGACGGTGAGGACGGCCAAGCTCACCCCCGTAGCGGCTCGGCTGCAGGAAGTGGAAGGGAAAGTGGATCAACACGTCATCCCCAAAGAGGTTCACACTGGGGCCCTGTCAGTGGTGGTGGTCCCCCCAGGGAACACACTGCACACTGCACACTCACTGCACACACACACACACACACACACACACACACACACACACACACACACACACACACACACACACACACACACACACACTGCACACACACACACTGCACACACATGGACATACCAGGACATCACTGGACTCAATTACCAGGATATCTCTTATGTGGATTAAATTACCAGGATATCTCTTATGTGGATTAAATTACCAGGATATCTCTTATGTGGATTAAATTCTAGGATATCTCTTATGTGGATTAAATTACCAGGATATCTCTTATGTGGATTAAATTACCAGGATATCTCTTATGTGGATTAAATTCTAGGATATCTCTTATGTGGATTAAATTACCAGGATATCTCTGATGTGGATTAAATTCTAGGATATCTCTTATGTGGATTAAATTACCAGGATATCTCTTATGTGGATTAAATTCTAGGATATCTCTTATGTGGATTAAATTACCAGGATATCTCTTATGTGGATTAAATTCTAGGATATCTCTTATGTGGATTAAATTCTAGGATATCTCTTATGTGGATTAAATTACCAGGATATCTCTTATGTGGATTAAATTATAGGATATCTCTTATGTGGATTAAATTATAGGATATCTCTTATGTGGATTAAATTACCAGGATATCTCTTATGTGGATTAAATTATAGGATATCTCTTATGTGGATTAAATTCTAGGATATCTCTTATGTGGATTAAATTACCAGGATATCTCTTATGTGGATTAAATTACCAGGATATCTCTTATGTGGATTCAATTACCAGGATATCTCTTATGTGGATTAAATTATAGGATATCTCTTGTGTGGATTAAATTACCAGGATATCTCTTTTGTGGATTAAATTATAGGATATTGCTTATGTGGATTAAATTACCAGGATATCTCTTATGTGGATTAAATTACCAGGATATCTCTTATGTGGATTAAATTATAGGATATCTCTTGTGTGGATTAAATTACCAGGATATCTCTTTTGTGGATTAAATTATAGGATATTGCTTATGTGGATTAAATTACCAGGATATCTCTTATGTGGATTAAATTACCAGGATATCTCTTATGTGGATTAAATTACAGGGTATCTCCAATTCTGAAGTGAATCCTGTAGAGAAAGCAGAGTTAATGTTGAAGTGAATCCACACGTTGTAATCCATGCGCCTGAGCTGTGTAGTTTTCCTCAGGTGTTGTGTTGTTTTCAGACTCTGGTGGTTTATGCCCTGGGCGTGGTCTTGCAGGACTGCAACACCTGGACGGACCCGTACAGGTGCTGAGTCGTCCTGCTAATGCACCATTTGACTGGATGAAAGAGACCAATGATCCTGTCAGTCTCTTCCTGTGTCACTGAGGTGGAGAGAAAGTAACAGAGTGCTCGTTTAGTGACCACCGCTTCCTTTGTCCTCGTCAGGTTTGATCCTGAACGATTTGAAGACGAGTCTGCCAGGAAAAGTTTCTGTCTGCTGGGATTCTCTGGGAATCAAAGCTGTCCAGAGCTCAGGTACACAGGATGATTAAAACGCCACAAGAAGAACACGTCCATCACAAAGTCCACTTGTAAAGATGCAGTTGAAAGTAGACAGAGAAGAAGCAGCAGCAGCAGCATGACAGTGGCTCTGAGACAGTAGAAGTAGAAGGAAGGAGATGAAGTTCAGGAGTCAGCAAGCAGTCGGTAGAAGTAGTGACGCTCTGGCTCTCTCGCCTCAGGATGGCCTACACTGTGGCCACGGTGCTGCTGGCCACCCTGGTGCGCCGGCTCAAGCTCCAGCGGCTGGGGGGACACGTGTTGGACGTCCGGTCTGAGCTGGTGTCCTCCCCCAAGGACGAGACCTGGATCTCCGTCAGCAGACGAAGCAGCCAAAGGAACTGAGTTGTGATCTCTGATGTCTGCAGATCTTTAACAGGAGCCATGCTGCCTTCACAGCTTTCCTTTTTTATCAAATCATCTTCTATATTAAATCTTTGAAACTTGACTGAATGTGTGTCACTTCCCACTTTTGATCACAACCACACATCCAGTTACCAGCAGTATGTCCAAGCTCACCTGTTCTTTTCACTTTTTCCTTACATTTTTGTTTCTATTATGGATTTTATTCACGTATCATGTATGACGTGACACCAAAACTACTAATCTGTCAGTGTTTTGTGCATGATTGTAAAAAGAAAAGGAACAATCAGACCAGACCAGCTGAAATAATGAGGGACACACACAGAAACACCCTCACTCACCACGGTTCTTCAAGAACTGAAGCTTTAGTACACTGGACAAACACAGTTGAAGCACCAACATGAGAAAGCCTTCTCATGACTCCTGCAGTACCACAGCCGGCCGCGGGGGCGCCACTGAACACTCCTGCAGTACTACAGCCGGCCACCAGTAGCGCCACTGAACACACTCCTGCAGTACCACAGCCGGCCACCAGTGGCGCCACTGAGCACACACTGAGCAACACTGCGTTAAAGATGTGAAAATGGCGGAGCTTCAAATGCTACTGGAGGAGGAGATCCCGGCGGGGCGCAGCGCGCTGCTGGACAGCTTCACCAACTTGGAAAGAGTCGCGGAGTACTGCGAGAGTAACTATGTCCAGGTAGGCTGCGAAAGACGACTTCTGTGAGCATTGTGTGTTTGCAGCACGGCGGCTGCGAGGCTAGCTCATGCTAATGTAGTGCAGCACAGCAAGCGAGCTAGCTGAGGCTAAAGCAACAACAAGTCTAAACCCTGGACCTGGACCTGGACCTGGATCTGGATCTGGATGTGTCTGAACCGAACCGAACCTGGACCTGCTCTTTAAAACATCAGCTCCTCGTGGTGTTCATCCGTGTCAGCGCTCCTTGTGTGTTTGTACATCCACGAAAGGACGCTCGTTAGCCGGTTAGCTGCTCGGTACCAGAAACCAAACCTGGACCGTGGAGCTGGACCTGAACCCCCCCCCCCCCCCCCCCCCCCAGGCTCAGTCTGTACCCCGAGCCCGGCGAACAGTAGTCGGAGGTTCAGCTTGATGTGTGTGTGTGTGTGTGTGTGTGTGTGTGTGTGGTGTGTGTGTGTGTGTGTGTGTGTGTGTGTTGTGTGTGTGTGTGTGTGGGTTGGGGGGGGGGGGGGGGGGGGCTGGAAACAAACGTCTGAAGATTTATGGTTTTTCAAACGCACCAGACGATCATTTCTGAGGGACTGTGCATCTCTATGCACTTCGTGTGTAGGTCAGGGTTGTAGGGTAATAGTGAGTGTGTGGGTCAGGGTTGTAGGGTTGTAGGGTAATAGTGAGTGTGTGGGTCAGGGTTGTAGGGTAATAGTGAGTGTGTGGGTCAGGGTTGTTGTAGGGTTGCAGGGTAATAGTGAGTGTGTGGGTCAGGGTTGTAGGGTTGCAGGGTAATAGTGAGTGTGTGGGTCAGGGTTGTAGGGTAATAGTGAGTGTGTGGGTCAGGGTTGTAGGGTTGCAGGGTAATAGTGAGTGTGTGGGTCAGGGTTGTAGGGTTGCAGGGTAATAGTGAGTGTGTGGGTCAGGGTTGTAGGGTTGTAGGGTAATAGTGAGTGTGTGGGTCAGGGTTGTAGGGTAATAGTGAGTGTGTGGGTCAGGGTTGTAGGGTTGCAGGGTAATAGTGAGTGTGTGGGTCAGGGTTGTAGGGTAATAGTGAGTGTGTGGGTCAGGGTTGTAGGGTAATAGTGAGTGTGTGGGTCAGGGTTGTAGGATAATAGTGAATGTGTGGGTCAGGGTTGTAGGGTAATAGTGAGTGTGTGGGTCAGGGTTGTAGGGTAATAGTGAGTGTGTGGGTCAGGGTTGTAGGGTTGCAGGGTAATAGTGAGTGTGTGGGTCAGGGTTGTAGGGTTGCAGGGTAATAGTGAGTGTGTGGGTCAGGGTTGTAGGGTTGCAGGGTAATAGTGAGTGTGTGGGTCAGGGTTGTAGGGTAATAGTGAGTGTGTGGGTCAGGGTTGTAGGGTAATAGTGAGTGTGTGGGTCAGGGTTGTAGGGTAATAGTGAGTGTGTGGGTCAGGGTTGTAGGGTAATAGTGAGTGTGTGGATCAGGGTTGTAGGGTACCGTATTTTCTGCCTATAAGGCGCACCGGACTATAAGGTGCACCTACATTAATTGACATAATTTACAACTTTGTTCATATATAAGGCGCACCGCCCTATAAGGCGCATGGAATAGACCAGTGGTCGGCAACCTTGACAGCTCAAAGCCATTAAGTTACATTTTCCACTGATTCTAACACCCAGAGAGGTGCACATGCCTTATTTTGATAGTCCTACCTGCAGCCTATGCCAGGAGGACACTACACACAAAACCTTCTTCACTGCTGGTTGACAACTTACAACTACCAGTAATAATAATGATAATAAACTAAACTACGTGAAGTAAGCAACAAAAACACAACACAACACAATTATTACCGACACCACAAACCAAATATAACCCCCAATAATTGCATTTAAAACACCACAAACAGCTGCAATGAATTATGGGAGTTTCTATCGGCTGCACTGAGGAGCTCAGGATGTCCCATCATGCCTTGCAGTGACAAATTTTGTGTTGTTGGAGGTTATTGTGGGTTTTTGTTGGGCTTGTGTGTGTGTTGATTGTGTTTATGCTGTGTTTTTGTTCCCCAGTTTAGGGAGTCATTATTTCATCTAGTTTATTTTGGTTTGTTAGAATGTTGGTGTGCAACCATGAGTGATGAATGTGTTGTGTGGAGTGTCGTCCGCTCTGAAGCTTCGGTAGCGAAGTTAGAGTTGTCAAAATAAAAGCTACTGGGTGTTCAGCTGGCAAATAGCAGTCTCAAGTAGCACAATTCTTCCATATATAAGGCGCACCGGGTGATAAGGCGCACTGGCAGCTTTGGAGAAAATTTGAGGTATTTAGGTGCGCCTTATAGGGCGGAAAATACGGTAATAGTGAGTGTGTGGGTCAGGGTTGTAGGGTAATAGTGAATGTGTGGGTCAGGGTTGTAGGGTAATAGTGAGTGTGTGGGTCAGGGTTGTAGGGTTGTAGGGTAATAGTGAATGTGTGGGCCAGGGTTGTAGGGTAATAGTGAATGTGTGGGTCAGGGTTGTAGGGTAATAGTGAGTGTGTGGGTCAGGGTTGTAGGGTAATAGTGAATGTGTGGGTCAGGGTTGTAGGGTAATAGTGAATGTGTGGGTCAGGGTTGTAGGGTAATAGTGAATGTGTGGGTCAGGGTTGTAGGGTAATAGTGAGTGTGTGGGTCAGGGTTGTAGGGTTGTAGGGTAATAGTGAGTGTGTGGGTCAGGGTTGTAGGGTTGTAGGGTAATAGTGAGTGTGTGGGTCAGGGTTGTAGGGTTGTAGGGTAATAGTGAATGTGTGGGTCAGGGTTGTAGGGTTGTAGGGTAATAGTGAGTGTGTGGGTCAGGGTTGTAGGGTAATAGTGAATGTGTGGGTCAGGGTTGTAGGGTAATAGTGAATGTGTGGGTCAGGGTTGTAGGGTAATAATGAGGGTTATAGTGAGTGCAGACATGTGATTAGAGGTTTTCAGGGTGGTGACATGCAGGATGAAATGGACTAATCAGGTCTGACAGGATGTTGTTTGGTTGTCCACTGAGACATTGTCCATTGAGACATGACCAATCAAGCATTGTCCACTGAGGCAGCGGAAGGCTTTATCTGGAGAATATTGAGCACTATGCTGCACATGTGATTGACTGCTGTGATCTTGAACCTGGGCCGTCCTGCTTTGCTGCCTGTCGCATCACGATTCTCCTGAAAACAAACGGAGAATATCTATTGGGATGAAGTGCTTATCATGCTCAGTCTTTGTTTGGCTTCATCCACTGATGTTGAAAACGATTCCATCCTGTAGTTGAATCCAATGCTCATGAATGTGTCAGGGTGAGCTTGTTCACTCCCACTCGGCTTCACGTTCTCACCACAACAAGCAACTCTCTCCCCCACCTTCTGTTTGATTCCTTGTTTTGCTGCTCTAGTCTCCAGACAAGCAGAGGGCGCTGGAGGAGACCAAGAATTACACCACCCAGTCCCTGGCCAGTGTGGCCTACCTGATCAACACGCTGGCCAATAACGTGCTGCAGATGCTGGACATCCAGGCCTCGCAGCTCCGCCGCATGGAGTCCTCCATCAACCACATCTCACAGGTAGGAGGGACCAGACTTGGTGAAGATGATGCAGCACAGTGGGCCATCAGTGTTTGAATTGACTTTGCGAGTCCTGTACGGGTCTCAGTGCTGCTAAGGCCATGTTTACGCGGATACTCCTCTCATGTACACCAGATTCAGAGCTGCTGTGAGCAGGCCAGTGTAATGAGAAGCAGGAAGCCATGATAGAAAAAAACAATGTTTTGAACTGGGTGGTCAATCGCTGCCTACCTCCCTTTAGATGCAAACAGACAGAGTTTTTCTAAATCTCCACTGTGGGTGGAGTTTTCACGAATCATCGTTGGTGGAGACTGGTTGCTGATTTCTGTGTAAATGTAAAAAACGCTGAGGAATAGAATTATGTTGAAATACAAGGGTATGTGGAAAGCTGAAAGCTTGTACAGACTCTGGAGCTCTCACCAATCAAACTTGTCTTTCTAAAGTTCTTTTTAGCACAGTAGTGTGAATGAATGTAGAATAGTTTTCTTGTTGTATCTGTAGAGCTGATGCTGAACAGAAAACATGAACAATTTCCCTCAGTTTGCAAAGCGACCTGAATCCACTGCACTCGGGGAGCAGGAGCTTTCTGGCTTCAACGTGCTCTCATGTATTCATTCCATGAAATAAGTGTCTGATGTCCACAGTCAGAGCAGGGGTCACTACATCTGTTACTGCTTGACTTTCTGCTGGTGAGCACAGAAAGGATTGAAGGGACGGTGATCCCAGGAGGGAGCTCTGTGATTTCAGTGCTCACAGTCTCTACAGATACAGTAGCAGCCAGACTATGACACTGGACCGGAGGCTGCAGTGTTCAGAGGTAAGGCCTTTCCTCCAGAAAGAACTGGGAGCCAGTTCAGGGTCACTTCTTAAATGAGCACCGCCAAAGAACCGGCTGCTTTTCCAATGTCAATGGAGCCAAATGAGAGCCATATCATTGCGTCCCTACAAGACGTTGTACGTCACTGATTTCACCAACGTGGCACTGGCAGCACACATGCATGGACGAGGAGATGGGCTATATACGTGGGTTTGGTCTGGGTCGCTCACTGTAGTCGGGCCTGAACCTCAGATGCAGACCAAAGAACCAAAGTGAAAAAAACTGTATCCCCTGGTTGCTCCATTCTTGTTTTTTCACATCCGTCTTGCTTTAGTTTGGAGGCCCGGTGAGCCCATAGAGGAAAACTAGTAAGAATGCGTGAATGAGCTTGGGACTTATTTGTCAACATTTGGGCATTACATAGTGAATTTCTGCTCCTTTCACTGTATTTCTGGACGTGTCTGAATCAAAAGCTTCAGCATCAGGAGCAATGGAGGTGTAAAATGACAGAACGCAGCTGTACAGCTGTTTCCAGGGCAACCTACGTATATACACTGATTAAAGTTTTCTTTCACATGAAGCCATTAAAAGGCTCCTTTTATGGCTAAAAAAATCCAGCTTTCGTTTACAGTAGTATGTAGTTTGTTTAGTAGTTGCTGATGAAGCAAAAGTCTGGCTTCATTATAAAGACATTGTGTGGTAGAAAGTAGCGGAGCGCCCCCTGGTGCCTCATGCAGACCTCAGCCTGTGGTCATAACGCCATACAAGACCTGGAAGGGAAGTTGGTTACAATGATGATGGTGTCAAAAAGCAGAGTGTAAAACTGCTTGTATATTCTATACGTGACGCAGCTGACGGGGCGGCGCTGGAACTCTGCAGCTGCACCCTTCCAGAGACACCAGCTCCAGAGAGGGACTTTTCTGCTACTCACACATTCTTATGTTTGTTCTCTACAAACACTCCGGGGCGCCGTGTTCGCTCTCGATTTCAGAATGCCGACTCAGTGTCTCTGAACTCCTACCTGGTTCTTTGTGGTGGAAAGGCCCCCAGAGAACACAGTCATGCAGCCAGAGTGGGCCAGTGGAAGACTTCCTGAGGCAAAGTAGTGCCAGCTTGACTTGAGAGAAGTACTAGCCTTTACAGACGACGTGTCCAGCCTCAGGAAGTCCCAGCTGAACAGGAAGTATCAGTGTGTCCTCCTGTGCTCCTTGTCCACAGACTGTGGACATCCACAAAGAGAAGGTAGCTCGGCGGGAAATCGGCATCCTCACCACCAACAAAAACACCTCCCGCACACACAAGATCATCGCCCCGGCCAACCCCGAGAGGCCCGTGCGCTACATCCGCAAGCCCATCGACTACAGCCTGCTGGACGACATGGGCCACGGGGTCAAGGTGACCACTGTTCACTGTGGCAGCAGACGTTCACTGGAGGAACCCACTGCCCAGTCACTGTTCTATCTACTGCTCTATATCACTAACAATCACTGTTCTATCTTCTGCTCTATATCACTAATACCGTATTTTCCGCACTATAAGGCACCGGATTATAAGGCACACCTCCATTGATTGACATAATTTACAACTTTGTTCATATACAAGGCGCACGGAACAGACCAGTGGTCAGCAACCTTTATAGCTCAAAGCCATTAGGTTACATTTTCCACTGATTCTAACACCCAGAGAGGTGCACGCACTTTATTTTGATAGTCCTACCTGCAGCCTGTGCCAGGAGGACACTACACACAAAACCTTCTTCACTGCTGGTTGACAACTTACAACTACCGGTAATAAACTAATCTACATGAACTAAGCAACAAAAACAAAAACACAACACAATTATTACCGACACCACAGACCAAATATAATCCCCAATAATTGCATTTAAAACACCACGAACAGAAACTCCCATAATTCATTGCAGCTATCGGCTGCACTGAGGAGCTCAGGATGCAAGGCATGATGGGAATTCATGTTTTGTGTTGTTGGAGGTTATTGTGGGTTGTTGTTGGGCTTGGTGTTGTGTTGATTGTGTTTATGCTGTGTTTTTGTTCCCCAGTTTAGGGAGTCATTATTTCATCTAGTTTATTTTGGTTTGTTAGAATGTTGGTGTGCAACCATGAGTGATGAATGGGTTGTGTGGAGTGTCGTCCGCTCTGAGGATCCGGTTGCAAAGTTAGAGTTGTCAAAATAAAAGCTTCTGGTTGTTCAGCTGTCAAATAGCAGTCTGGAGTAGAGCAATTCTTCCATATATAAGGCACACCGGGCTATAAGGCGCACTGGCAGCTTTTGAGAAAATTTGAGGTATTTAGGTGCCTTATAGGGTGGAAAATACGGTAATCACTGTTTTATCCTCTGTTCTATATCACTAACAATCACTGTTCTATTTTCTGCTCTATATCACTAATAATCACTGTTCTATCCTCTGTTCTATATCACTAATAATGATAATAAGTTCTATCCATGACTGTCATTAATAATAAGTCAGTTGTTTTGGTCATGGAGTTGATGACTCAGCAGTAACGTTTCAGTAAAGGAACATGTAGAACGCAGCAGTACTAAGAATGTGGAGCACACAGTGTCATGTGTGAGAGCAAGGAGGTTCAGCTCACCACCAGCTTGTGATGTCAGCTGCTTCCTGTGACATCATGGTGTGGAGAAGTGACATCAGCACCTGGATTTCTTCTGCATGTAGAGTCAAAGACATCAGCTGACACTTGTGGAAAGGATAGAAAGGTGACCAATGTGAACAAGAACAGGTCTGTCTTTAGGGGAAGTGAAGGTCCTGGAGCTGAATCAGCACAACCCCTCCCACGCTAACCCTTTCAAGCACTCATGGAGTTCGTTCTTTGAAATGTGTCCGCCACATTTACACAGGTGGGTTCATAGCTCAATGTTTCCTTGGAATGACCCTGTACTCCCAGTTCTGATCAGAAGGCTTTTCTGTCACCTTCAATCTTGGTTTTAGGCAGGAATTGTTAGAACAGTTGACTGCACGGGATGAGTAGGAGAATTAGAAACCAATGAGAGGCCGCCTTTCAAAACATAGAGACCACATGGTTTCAATTGACCAATCACGTTGCTCGTTACTGGGCGTAATACAAAACCAGGAGTCAGTGGTGTGTTGTGCACACAAACCAATAATTTGTCATTTGCTGTTTTAGTTTTGGTGAACAAAGATGAATTCAGGCAAAGTTAGATGGTAACAAATAGTGATGGATATTATGCATATTTCTGAAAACTGACCATCCAAATGACGGCTGGACGGCGCGTAGTTTGAATTCCAGGAAGAAAAGTTCTCCACACTATGGCAGAGCAGCTTCCTCATGTCCCCCAGCTGGACTGGGTTAGTGAAGGAGCAGTGAGCACATCATGGACTGGCCTTGAGATCCTCTCTCTGTTCATCCACTAACCACTCTTTCTCCTCTTGTCTCCTTCCTGCTGCCTCACTGATTACTTACCAACTCTAGTGGTTGCAAAGGTTTAAGGTAAGATTGAAGGTGAGGCTGCAGTGGCTCCTTCATGGCGCTGTCGCTGGTTCTGACCACAAGTCCATGTGTGCTTCCTCTCATGCTTCTCTCCATCCCTGCACCTGATCCCAGGCCAGCGCTCAGACCATGAAGGCTGGAGGAGCAGGAGGACCACCTCGGACCAACCCCCCCACACAGAAGCCCCCCAGTCCACCCATGTCGGGAAAAGGGACCCTCGGGTATGTAGCTGTCCCTCCATCAGGCAAACTGGGAGGTGTTCTGTTCACTTTGTTGCCATGGCGACTGACTCAGAGTTTATTTCAGCTTTTTCTGGAATAGAGAACTTCGTCATGGTTTCCCAGATTTGAGGGTTTCCACACTTTCTGAAAGCCCCCCCCAGGGCCTTGACAGAAAAGTTGTGGTTTACACCAACATGAACTTTGAAGCTACCATGATGGATAGAAAAACAACTTCCAGTGTGGACTTTAGAAGTGCTGAAGATGACTAAAGTGAGGATTTGGTGAGGAGGGCCTCCAGAAGTCAATCCAGCGCTCACTGACAGGAAGCCACATGTTCACTGAGCTGCTTCTCTGGAGGTGTTGGGAGTTTTGTGTCTGACTGCTTCCTCCACAGGAACTGTGTGTGTGTGTAAGTGTTTGCATTTGTGTGGCTACACTCACTCACTCACAAGTTTGTAGGCTGGATAGTGTCGCAGAAGGTGTGTGTGTGTGTGTGTGTGTGTGTGTGTGTGTGTGTGTGTGTGTGTGTGTGTGTGTGTGTGTGTGTGTGTGTGTGTGTGTGTGTGTGTGTGTGTGTGTGTGTGTGTGTGTGTGTGTGTGTGTGTGTGTGTGTGTGTGTGTGTGTGTGTGTGTGTGTGTGTGATCCACCACAGCTCCAAACCCTCCATGGTGCTGCAGCACATCACTTTTCATTGAGTTGTGTGTTTTTGACCCAGCTCGTCCACTCCTGGCTGCCCCATGTCCTGACAGCAGCATGCTGTCACCATGGCAACACCCCGCTGTGCATGCTGCTCACTTTTATATCGCAACACACACTGCAACTGTAGCAGCTGAGATCTCATGTGATGCAGACGACTGGGATGAGAATGACTGTAATGAACTGGATGTGAGGGGAATGAACAGGAGACATGTTTTTCCTGAAGAGTCAATCAAGGGCTGCGTCTCAATAGTCCCTCCGATCTTCTTATCCATGACTTCTCCTTAACCCCCCCCAAGTGTTTTGTGTACAGGCCGTGATAACGACTGTCTGAATTCTCAATGAGCAACGGAAAGGAGGCTCGTTGCTTCCTTAAGAGCCCCTTTAGCCTAGGAAACACTGATGCTTCCTTTAGAGCCTCCTTTCGCCTAGGAAACACTGATGCTTCCTTGAGCAAAGGAGACCAGCTCCTGCTGCCCCACAATTCCTTGCGGTGGCTACATTTAAAGGGACCTGCTCATCAGAATCGTTTATGGAAAATCACAATGTCACAAAAAGGAGCAGATCACGTAACTCCTTTAGGAAGCCTCACAACACCTTTCCTAACTCCTTTAGGAAGCCTCCTAACACCTTCCCTTAACCCCTTTAGGAAGCCTCCTAACACCTTCCCTTCACCCCTTTCGGAAGCCTCCTAACACCTTCCCTTAACCCCTTTAGGAAGCCTCACAACACCTTTCCTAACTCCTTTAGGAAGCCTCCTAACCCGTATAGGAAGCCTCCGAACTCCTTTCCTTCACCCTGTGACATTATCCAGGGGGTGAAGTGATAGTGGACTGATAAGGAGATAGTAGGGACAATTCAGACATAGTCAAGGTTCACTTTACATCTTGTGAAAGTATCTTGCATTTACTTGTGGCTCCGCCTCTTTTAGTTTTGGCTCCGCCCTTCCTCCGAGACCCCTCAACCAACCCCTACATCATACCCCATTTTTTAAGTTTGCATTTGTTTGTTGCTGTCCTCCCCTCCCCTCACACCTCTCTGTGGATGCCCCCCCCCACAACACCCCTCCCCCCACCCCCACAGGCGCCACTCCCCCTATAGGACCCTCGAGCCGGTGCGTCCGCCCGTTGTCCCTAACGACTACGTCTCAAGCCCGATGCGCAGCATGGCGCCCCCCCAGCAGAGCCCTGCACGCACTGCATCTGTTAATCAGAGGAACCGCACGTACAGGTACCCCCTTCCCACTTTCCCAGCATGCCTTTCTACACTCCTAAACCAGCCCCCCCCCCACCCCGACCTGCAGCTCTTTTGCCTTTGTCTGGGTCTTTTTTCTCTGAACTGACTCGTCATAGGAAGCTTTTCTTCCCTGTCCTCCCTCCAGTCCCTGTCAGGGTATGGAACACCCCCGTCCCCACACACTTTCTTGCTGGACTGCAGGGGGGGGGGGCACAGATGGGATAAGTTCCAACTTCCTCCACAGCTCATTTTCCTCCTCATGTGTCTCAATGCTTCCTGCTTCTACATGGCTCTCACGTCTGTCCTGTGTGGTTGATCCGTCACTTTTGTCCAGACATTCAGCTGCCTGTCCTCCTGATTGGACTGTCCTCACTGAGACATGAGTCCTTTCAGTATGACTGTAGTATGACATCAGTGCTGCTGCAGAACACACTTCAGTCTGCAGAGCCTGTTCAGGAACTACGTCTTTTCTTCTTTTTCATTGTCCCCTTCAACACTGGTGCGTCTGTCTGTCTGTGTGTCTGTGTGTGTGTCTGTGTGTGTGGTCCTGCTCTGCCCCCCCCCCCCCCGCAGCAGTGGCAGCAGTGGAGGCAGCCACCCCAGCAGCAGTCGAAGCAGCAGCAGAGAAAACAGTGGCAGTGGCAGTGTGGGCGTTCCCATCGCCGTGCCGACCCCGGCCCTGCCCACTGCCTTCCCAGGTAACCTGCTTGTTACCTGTGCACCTGGTTGAGACGTACTAACAGGACTGCAGCGCCCCTCCTCACCCCTCCCCACCTCCCTTCTCTCTCTCCTTCCTTCTTTCACCCCCCTTCTGGCCCCAGGTTCTGCTACTGTCTCCTCCAACCCATCCAAACCTCCACCCAACACTGCCACCACCCCTGGGCCCCCTCCCTGTGTCCTCGATGGCCCCACACAGGCCCCTAACCTCCCTGTAGAGATCCCACCTGTCCCCCCACCCCCTCCCCAGCTCCCTGCCTCCGCGGCCCCCACTGGCACAGGCCCTGCTGCTTATGGCAACCTTGCACAAGGTGAGTGACCTAGTGGGAGAGGAGACCCCCCCCCCCCCATCAGCCTCCATCACCCTCCATCACCCACCATCACCCTCCATCACCCACCATCACCCTCCATCACCCACCATCACCCTCCATCACCCCCCATAACCCTCCATAAGCCCCATCACCCCCCATAATCCTCCATCACCCACCATCACCCCCACCATCACCCCCCATCACCCACCATCACCCTCCATAATCACCCCCCATCACCCACCATCACCCTCCATAATCACCCCCCATCACCATCACCGGGTCCTCACCCTGTCCTCATCCAGTCCTCATCCAGTCCTCACCCAGTCCCTCACCCTGTCCCTCATCCAGTTCTCATCCAGTCCTCACCCGGTCCTCATCCTGTCCTCATCCTGTTGTCACCCGGTCCTCATCATGTCCTCATGCTGTCCCTCACCCGGTCCTCACCCGGTCCTCATCCTGTTCCTCACCCGGTCCTCACCCGGTCCTCACCTAGTCCTCACCCATGCCTGCTCATGAGTTGTGTGGTGAAATGAACAGTTGTGGCTGTGCAGCCGTGGCAGTGACCCTGTAATGTTCCCTCACCCTGTCCTCACCCGGTCCTCACCCTGTTCCCTACCATGGACGAGCCCCGAGTTCATTTTTTACTTCTAACATGGGACTTTTGCCAAACAGCCTGTTTGTCAACAGTTTGTCTCTGCTGCCCCCTGCTGTGGCATCCTGGCAGGTGCACCTCAGTTCTACAGCATGAACCGGCCAGTGCAGCAGCAGCAGCAGCAGCAGCAGAATGTCCCAGTGGGTGGCTCCCTGCCGTACCGCCGCCCGTCCTCCGTCACCGGGCAGCCCAGTGTGCCAGTCAACCAGAGCCAGCTCAACGGGGGGCCACACTTCATCCAGAACCCAGGTACCGTCTACAATCCAGTTGTGAACATGTCAGGTCACCCTGGATCAAATGACACCCTGAAAGGTTCCCATCATAACATAGAGAAGGTGGAGAGAACAGAGCAGACTGGAGACAGAGAGAAGTCTGACCCTCCAGCAGGAAGTGATGTGGTTATCACAACATCACAGGATGCTGCGCCACGGTTTCCCCCAGTGTGGTGCTTGTTTTCTAAATGACTATCTTCCTCTTCCTACTTCATTTCTAGTTTTTCACAAACACTTTTCACAATTTGTCCAGAAAGAAGTTGCAGCTTTTGTTGTGTGCCTACAATATAACGTGTTGCTGTTACTGCTCTGCAAGTCTCCGATGTTGTTCACACCTCCTCTTCCTCTTTCCCCTCTTCCTTGTCCTCCTCCACCTGATGTGTATTGCATTGACAGCAGGCCCCCTCGCCCCCCCTCCCCCCTCCATGCAGATCACTCCTCAGCTGCCTCTGATGGGATTTGTGGCTCGAGTTCAGGAGACCAGTAAGTGTTTGAGCTGCATGACTGAAGGTGGATCACTTCATATTCACTGTTGACCGTCTGCATCACTGCATGTTGGCGATGGGGCCGATCTGCAGTATCGGTATCGGGTTCCATTCCGACGGAATTCCTGGACCCAACCTACGGAGATGTGGGATCCGTGAACCACGCCTGTGCTTAAGGCTATTCCCTGCTGGCTGCAAAATGTGGAATGGATTTCCTGATCGGAGGCGGTTCTCAATGAGACACAGAATAATGAGTCAGGAAGTCCATTCCACAGTTTGCGGCCAGCTGGCAGGCTAGCGTAGCAGGACTGTGCTGTTCAACTTTTCATGACATGTCGCTGTTTGGACATATTTTGTGCTCAAAACACCACAAAGCAGCGGCAGTGTTTACAAAGCCTTGTCCAGCAGGTGGCGCTCTGCCGCCAGACGTCAGCGTTTTAAACCTGCAGCTCTCCAGGAGAAGCTCTGACATCAGAACGGTGAGCAGCAGCGCCCCCAGGCTGTCAGCAGGAGATTTACACCTCCGTGAAGCTGCGTCCTCCTCCACGCTAAACTCACTAAAATAGTCCCAGTGGGCGGAGCTGCTGAGAGCTGAAACATTCTGCTGCTGCTTGATGGAGAATTTCTCCTGATTAATACAGTGGTAGTGAGGTTTTAAACATAGAGCTAGTTTATTAGAGACCATGACGTCACTCAGACCCTCACATTGTCCACATGGTTTATAGAACTAGTTTATTAGAGACCATGACGTCACTCAGACCCTCACATTGTCCACATGGTTTATAGAACTAGTTTATTAGAGACCATGACGTCACTCAGACCCTCACATTGTCCACATGGTTTATAGAACTAGTTTATTAGAGACCATGACGTCACTCAGACCCCCACATTGTCCACATGGTTTATAGAACTAGTTTATTAGAGACCATGACGTCACTCAGACCCTCACATTGTCCACATGGTTTATAGAACTAGTTTATTAGAGACCATGACGTCACTCAGACCCCCACATTGTCCACATGGTTTATAGAACTAGTTTATTAGAGACCATGACGTCACTCAGACCCTCACATTGTCCACATGGTTTATAGAACTAGTTTATTAGAGACCATGACGTCACTCAGACCCCCACATTGTCCACATGGTTTATAGAACTAGTTTATTAGAGACCATGACGTCACTCAGACCCTCACATTGTCCACATGGTTTATAGAACTAGTTTATTAGAGACCATGACGTCACTCAGACCCTCACATTGTCCACATGGTTTATAGAACTAGTTTATTAGAGACCATGATGTCACTCAGACCCTCACATTGTCCACATGGTTTATAGAACTAGTTTATTAGAGACCATGATGTCACTCAGACCCTCACATTGTCCACATGGTTTATAGAACTAGTTTATTAGAGACCATGATGTCACTCAGACCCTCACATTGTCCACATGGTTTATAGAACTAGTTTATTAGAGACCCACATTGTCCACATGGTTTAAAGATAGAACTAGTTTATTAGAGACCCACATTGTCCACATGGTTTAAAGATAGAACTAGTTTATTAGAGACCCACATTGTCCACATGAACTGCTTCCTTTTCTCACCTTCTACTGACCTCAAGTCGTCTGTAGAGAGAAAACATGTAAACATTCATAACTTTACTGTGGAGACTGTTTATTACTGCCTCATGTAAAATGTACTAGAATGAGAATAATAATAATAATATTGAAGCTAAAAGCTGTGGTATGGGAAGAGTATTGGTATCATCACATTTCCACATTCAGGTGTCGGGATCAGAACGGAAGTGGCCAAATGTGGATTGGTGCTTCCCTACTGCATGTCCAGTGTTCACCCCCTAATTCGCTGCCTCCGTCTTCCAGTCTCAGACGTGCCCCCTCCGCCTCCGCCAGCAGAAGAGCCATTATTGGAGGAGCCCACGCCTCCTCCCCCACCTCCCGAGGACTACGAGGACGAGGAGGATGAGGAAGAGTCTGCTGTGGTGGAGTACAGCGACCCGTACGCCGAGGAGGACCCCCCCTGGGCTCCGCGCAGCTACATGGAGAAAGGTCAGCTACCAGACCAACACATCATTGTGAAAAACGCCATGTATAAAGTCACTGATGTGTAAACGTGAATAACTTTCACTATTCTACCATCACATTGTGTGTAAACATGAATAACTCTCTATTCTACCATCACATTGTGTGTAAACATGAATAACTTTCACTATTCTACCATCACATTGTGTGTAAACATGAATAACTCACTATTCTACCATCACATTGTGTGTAAACATGAATAACTCACTATTCTACCATCACATTGTGTGTAAACATGAATAACTCACTATTCTACCATCACATTGTGTGTAAACATGAATAACTTTCACTATTCCACCATCACATTGTGTGTAAACATGAATAACTCACTATTCTACCATCACATTGTGTGTAAACATGAATAACTTTCACTATTCTACCATCACATTGTGTGTAAACATTAATAACTCACTATTCTACCATCACATTGTGTGTAAACATGAATAACTCACTATTCTACCATCACATTGTGTGTAAACATGAATAACTCACTATTCTACCATCACATTGTGTGTAAACATGAATAACTTTCACTATTCTACCATCACATTGTGTGTAAACATGAATAACTCACTATTCTACCATCACATTGTGTGTAAACATGAATAACTTTCACTATTCTACCATCACATTGTGTGTAAACATGAATAACTCACTATTCTACCATCACATTGTGTGTAAACATGAATAACTTTCACTCTTCCACCATCACATAATGTGGCATGAGCTCATATGAACCGACATTCCTCAGTAGAAGTAAAGTCCTACAGACTCATTCATTGATTGATTGCTTGATTGAAGTTCAAGGTGAAGACAACAAGCTCCGCCCACTCAGTGTGTTTGCCGTTTGTCCGTCTCAGTGGTGGCCATCTACGACTACGCCCGCGACAAAGAGGACGAGCTGTCATTCCAGGAGGGAGCCATCATCTACGTGATCAAGAAGAATGACGACGGCTGGTACGAGGGCGTGATGAACGGCACCACCGGCCTCTTCCCCGGGAACTACGTGGAGTCCATCATGCACTACGCCGACTGAGCCGGGCGGGGCCAGCAGGACCAGCTCCAGGACCAGCTCCAGGACCCAGTCCATCCTTGTCCATGAACAGAGCACCACCGGACAGCTTGGTGTTCCACTACGTAGTCTGTGCTTCTTCTCAGCTCTTTACTTTAAACACTATTTATTGGTGGACAGGACCAGTGGGGGGCTTCCTGAGCAGGAGGGGCCAAGGCTCAGTCAAAGCACACGGTAACTCCACCTTCTCCCAGTGGAAGGAAAGAGGAGCAGCTTTCCAGTGGACAGCCTGGCTGCAGCTTGAAGTCTGGCTCGCCTTGCTTTTCCTCCCAAGCAGAGTGGCAGACTGCATGTTTCACTGAGGGGATTCCTGCTCTTCTCATGGTTTATGTCTTAATATTTTGCTGTGGTTTGGTTTTTCATTCTCACCCACTCAAGACCATGCATTGACAGTAGCTCCTTTCCAAGACGCTTGTGCCATATTGAAGTGTGTGTTGCTGTTCAGAGGTCATCACTTCATTTGCAATAAATTGGCCAGAGTGGGGTTCTCCAACTCCAAATCTTTACTTTTTCAGGTTTTTTGAAGTCTTTCAAATCAAAAGCACATACATTTGTAGTAAAAAGGTGTAGAAGAAGAAATAATATAAATGTGAGCTGTATTATGTCCTCAATTTGGGACTTGCTGAATATGAAAAAGAAGCCAGCTGTTGTGTTGAAATGGTTTAAACCATCGCAAGCCCGATACTTAAAAAAAAAAAGAAAAAAAAAGAGGTGTCGTTAGTCCACCGTACAGTTTCATACGCTTGGCTGTGGGTGTTTGCGATGGCTCAGTGCTTGTACTTATGTCAGAATCTTTATTTTCTATGAAAAAAAGCCTCGAACCAGTGGGTCTGTATGTGAGTCTTGCATGCCATTGTTCTTCTCTGTGCTGGTGTCCAAAACCCTGTGGCTCTGAGCAGGCACCGGCCTCATCCAAAGAGCTGTCACTGCTGAACAACTGTGTGAATCCTGCAGACACAGGCCCGCTCTTGACCCTGGGTCTGCAGGATTCACAGACGTCCCTCAGAACGTCCAGAATACCATTGTGTTGCACAGTTTAAAGTTGAATTGCAGAATGATCATATTTGTAAAATCATGAGAACAAAGACAATAAAGTTATTAAGATTTATTGGTGTGATTTCGTGCCTTTCTTGTGCTCTGGAAAGCTCCACATAGGATGGGAACCCCGCCGCCACACACAACTACAATTGGATGAGAAGAACCAACAGGTGCCTCAAGCATTGAATAGTCTTTTCTTCGCCTGATATCTTGGGAAAAACGTGGGTATGTAAGACTGTTCTCATGTCGTCCAGGAGGTGGCGCCACTGTTACCGCGTAAGCTCCATAAGAAGAAGAAGAAGAAGGAGCGTCACTCATGCCAACATGGCGGAGCTGCGGATGGACCAGCTACCGACAGACCCGCTGCTGCACGTACTGTCCTACCTCAGCTACCGGGACCTGAGCCGGTAAGTCCTCTCCTACGTCCGCCAGCGGGACGTGAGCTGGTACGTCTCCATCACCGGGCTCGGAGCCTCCCGGAGCCTGATTTAAGAACCGGTGTTTCGGATGAACTGGTTTCCATGCTAACTGTTGACCGATGACCTCGAGCGTCTGTTACTGCTGCGAGTAACAGCCCGATGTTAAAGAGACGACCAACAGTTGCTGTCGTGACAATGTCGTTCAATCGCATTTACAGTCAAGTTAGGAAGTGCCTTACAGCGTATGTGAGTTATTTTAACATCCGCTGAAATCGGTCACCAGATAACACGGAAACCAGGTCACCCAAAACACTACTAGATGCGTAAACAAGCTAGCATAGCTAACTGCTAAATGCAGCACAAACAAAACTGAAATGTTCAACTAATGGTGCAATTCCCAGATTAAAGTTATCTGTCGAGCCGAACTCTTTAATGAATGAGGAAATTGTGACTTAGGTTGATAGTCCTGGGATAAATGTGGTGCTGCAGTCACTGTAAAAGTTCGACCAAAAACCGTGTTTGTTAGCAGAAATGTTAGAAATGTAACAAAGCAGCGAGCGAACAGGACGTTTAAAGAACTATTGTTTTTGTCAAGCTGCTGCACCGGTTTGTTAGACTGAACATGAACAACAGGGTGACATGGTGATGGAGAGACCCTGGGGTGACATGGTGACGGAGAGACCCTGGAGTGACATGGTGACGGAGAGACCCTGGAGTGACATGGTGACGGAGAGACCCTGGGGTGACATGGTGACGGAGAGACCCTGGGGTGACATGGTGACGGAGTGACTGGGTGACATGGTGACGGAGAGACCCTGGAGTGACATGGTGACGGAGTGACTGGGTGACATGGTGACGGAGAGACCCTGGAGTGACATGGTGACGGAGAGACCCTGGGGTGACATGGTGATGGAGTGACTGGGTGACATGGTGATGGAGTGACATGGTGATGGAGTGAAATGTTAAATAATTGGGATGGTTTATGTAATGACCAAAAAACATGATGAGATATTGAAATATGGTCAATCTGAAGTGAAAGACTGAAATCTAAGGATAAAAAACCCAACAAATTTTTGAGTAAAAAGTGTTGAAGTATCTGGTCAAATCAAAGTGAGAAAAACTTGAGAATGATTCATGTGTGAAATAAGAAAATATGTCATGTTTTTGAATATAATATTACAAAAAAGCCAGTTTTATTTTGAAGGGCTGAACATGAATTTCTTTTTTAAATTGTTAAATTATAGATGCAGTTCAACACTGATGTTGAAAATGTTGTATTGTGGGATCGTCATGACGACACATTCAGCTGTGTTGTTGTCTGTTTTATGTCCTAGATTTTCTCCTTCCTTCACCCTTTTAAAACTTCTTATGACAGTTGGTTCTCTCTCTCTCTGTCTCTGTCTCTGTCTCTGTCTCTCTCTCTCTCTCTCTCTCTCTCTCTCTCTCTCGTGTGTGTGTGTAGCTGCGGTGTGGTGAGCAGGAGGCTGAACGAGCTCTCTAAACACAACCCTCTGTGGAAGTGTCTGTGCTGCAAACACTGGCTGCTAACAGAGTGAGTCCTGCACCACCAGCACACTCAGCAGTTCCCTGCAGCACCATGTTCAGTGTGTGTGTGTGTGTGCAGTGCAGAGCGGCAGCACAGCGGCCTGTCCTGGTACTTGTTGTTCAGGCAGTACTACTCGGACCTGGGTCGGTACATCCAGTTCTACCCGGTACTGAAGAGGTGCTGGGAGCAGATGAAGGGCTTCCTGCAGCAAAGGTGTCCACGTATGATCACGTCACTCAAAGGTCATGTGACTCCTCTCACCTTCTGATCCCTGTCACTCCGAACTGTCACATGATCTGAGCTCATTTCTACGTCTCATACTGCAGGTGTTGTGTGTCAGTGCTGATGTGCTGCTTGTCTCGGTCCACAGAGGGCGCCACTGAGGCCGAGCTGAATGACATCGAAGCTCTGATTGGCTGCAGGCTTCCAGATGATTACCGCTGCTCCTATCGGATCCACAATGGCCAGACCCTGGTCATCCCAGGGTGTGTGTGTGTGTGTGCGTGTGTGTGTGTGTGTGTGTGTGTGTGTGTGTGTGTGTGTGTGTGTGTGTGTGTGTGTGTGTGTGTGTGTGTGTGTGTGTGTGTGTGTGTGTGTGTGTGTGTGTGTGTGTGTGTGTGTGTGTGTCAGGCTGATGGGCAGCATGTCTCTGTGTCAGGCTGATGGGCAGCATGTCTCTGTCCAACCACTACCGGTCTGAGGTGCTGCTGGACGTGGAGACGGCGGCGGGCGGCTTCCAGCAGAGGCGGGGCATGAGGGGCTGCCTGCCGCTCACCTTCTGCTTCCACACTGGACTCAGTCAGTACATGGCTCTGCAGCCCGCCGAGGGCCGCTGCTGCTTCGAGAGCTTCTACCCCTGTCCTGTACGTCCTGGAGCGCCACCCACTGCCTCCTGCACTCACTGCTGTCACCCACTCACTGTGTGTGTGTGTGTGTGTGTGTGTGTGTGTGTGTGTGTGTGTGTGTGTGTGTGTGTGTGTGTGTGTGTGTGTGTGTGTGTGTGTGTGTGTGTGTGTGTGTGTGTGTGTGTGTGTGTGTGTGTGTGTGTGTGTGTCTCAGGATCAGATGGCTCAGGATCCTTCAGCCATCGACATGTTCATCACAGGTCAGTTCACACATCTGTCATCTGATTCACGGGCTGTTCACTGTTGCTCATCTTTACCACTTGTGTGTGTGTGTGTGTGTGTGTGTGTGTGTGTGTGTGTGTGTGTGTGTGTGTGTGTGTGTGTGTGTGTGTGTGCACTCAGGCTCGTGTTTCCTGGACTGGTTCACCACCTACGTTCACAACGTTGTGACTGGAGAGTTTCCGATCATCAGAGATCAGATCTTCAGGTGGGATTTGTTTTCTTGCTTCCTTTTGTCAGTCCTTCCTTCCTTCCTTCCTTCCATTATTTCTCATTTTCTTCCTTCCTTGTGTCCTTTCCTTGCTTCCTTCCTTTCCATCTACCTTTCTTGATTCCTTGCTTGCGTGTGTCCTTCCTCCCTCCCTTCCTCCCCCCTCCTTCCTTCCTTCCTTCCTCCCCCCCTACCTCCCTCCCTCCCTTCCTTCCTTCCTTCCTTCCTTCCTCCCCCCCTACCTTCCTCCCTCCCTTCCCCCCCTCCTTCCTTCCTTCCTTCCTTCCTTCCTTCCTTCCTTCCTTCCTCCCCCCCTTCCTCCCTCCCTCCCTTCCTTCCTTCCTTCCTTCCTTCCTTCCTCCCCCCCACCTTCCTCCCTTCCTCCCCCCCCTCCTTCCTTCCTCCCTCCCTTCCTTCCTTCCTTCCTTCCTTCCTCCCCCCCTACCTTCCTCCCTCCCTCCCTCCCTGCCTCCCCCCTCCTTCCTTCCTCCCTCCCTCCCTTCCTTCCTTCCTCCCTCCCTCCCTTCCTTCCTCCCTCCCTTCCCCCCCTCCTTCCTTCCTTCCTTCCCTCCCTCCCTCCCTTCCTTCCTTCCTCCCTCCCTTCCTCCCTTCCTTCCTCCCTCCCTCCCTCCCTCCCTTCCTTCCTTCCTTCCTTCCTCCCCCCCTACCTTCCTTCCTTCCTCCCTCCCTTCCTCCCTTCCTCCCTCCCTCCCTTCCCTCCTTCCTTCCTTCCTTCCTCCCCCCCCCCCCCTTCCTTCCTTGGAGCTTTGGCTGCTAAAGGTTATTGCAGTATCTAGAAATGGCCACAGAATCAGGTTCATTCCCACATGACAATAAGAATGTGCTGCTGAATGACGAGTGTTTCTCCTCCTGGTATGTTTGACTGAGGACATGATTGTGAGTGACTGGTGACGTCTAGCTCCTCATGTGTGTCCTGGCCGTCTGCAGGTACGTCCATGATAAGAGTAGCGTAGCGACCACGGGGGACATCACTGTGTCTGTGTCCACGTCCTTCCTGCCAGAGCTTTCGTCCGTCCACCCGCCACACTTCTTCTTCACCTACCGCATCAGGTGCTTTCAACCACTGATTCAAAGATTTCTCCTGTAAATACAAAGAACCACTTCTTATTGATGTCAGTATTACGTGACTTGCTGTTTTTGTTTCAGACTATTTTCTAAACAACGGAAACTGCATGTTTCATTCCTTTGGTTACGTCGCTTTTAAACAGCCAGTTGACATTTCCTCACTGAATACTTGAGACCTGAGAACCATCAGCAGCTTCTAGCTGACACGAAGCAACTTTACATTTTCAGGCTCAAGAAGCAAGAAGAAGTCATGATGTTGTTTTGGAAACAAGTCATACTTCTTTTATTTGGCACTTTTTTAAGACCTGTCCTATTTATCTTAAGTGTGTGTGTGTGTGTGTGTGTGTGTGTGTGTGTGTGTGTGTGTGTGTGTGTGTGTGTGTGTGTGTGTGTGTGTGTGTGTGTGTGTGTGTGTGTGTGTGTGTGTGTGTGTGTGTGTGTGTGTGTGTGTGTGTGTGTGTGTGTGTGCAGGATAGAGATGTCCAGCTCCGCCCTGCTGGAGGCCGCCTGCCAGCTGGACAGCCGTTACTGGAAGATCACCACCTCCGACGGAAACGTGGAGGAGGTTCAGGGCCCCGGGGTCGTCGGTAGGCGTGGCATGACAAGCAGAGCTGTGATTGGCTGAGAGCCTCTCTGACTGTGTGTGTGGTGCAGGTGAGTTCCCCGTGATGACTCCTGGCAAAGTGCACGAGTACGCCAGCTGCACCACCTTCTCCACGCCGTGGGAGTACATGGAGGGACACTACACCTTCCACAGCCTGGGTGGGTACTGCTGCTCCACCTCGCTGCGTCAGGGAGGCGGAGCTCTGACGTGTGTTTGTCCCGCAGCCAATAAGGGAGAAGTGTTCCAGGTGGCCATTCCACGCTTCCACATGGTGTGTCCGCCCTTCAGGGAGCCGCCGGCTCCAACGGTAACTGAGGCTGCCTGTTGTCCTTCACACATGTTCCATTTGACACATGAACAAATGTCTCCTGTTGTGTTGGCTGGCGTCTAACTCTGGTGGGCGTTCGTCACGTGTTTCATGTGTAGCTTTGGAGGGAAATGTGGTGACAAGCGACTCCGTCAGCTTCCAGTGGAGGGGGCCTGTAACATGTTTTCTTCACCGCTTCCCTGAAGAACCTCCGAAAACAGCTCACTACTCTGACCATTCACTGGCTAACAAGCAACATTTGAATCAGAAAATGCCTTTACTTTTTTATTTTATAAGTACTAAACACAATGCTTCATTTAATTTTTCTTGTAATTATGTTTTTTCCTCATATAGTTTCTGATTGTGCTTAGAATCACCCCCCCCCAAAACATTTTTTTAATAAATATATACTTCCACTAGTTCCACCATATAATTATCTTTTCCCTTCTTTAAAACACACTTCTTGTAAAAGACCAATTGAGTGTCCCAGTGTGTGAAATGGCCAAACCCCTGAACTCCACTGGTCCTTATCACTCGTACGGAGTCAAGCTCATGTTGGCTCAGTGACTTTTAGCAACATATTTGTCCCTCGACATGAAGAAAGTTCTAGAACTTTATAGAAACTTGATAGAATTACCTTGCCTCATTCATGAACATGTCGCTTGTAAAACATTTACACTGTATTGGACATAGATGTTAACATTCAACCAGTTGGAGTGTTTGAACATTGTCAGTGAAAGAGGGACGGAGGGACATGAAGGCCGAGGGACATGCAGGACTTCACATTGTCTTCATGTGGAGGGGCACATCTGTTGCTACATGAGCTTGACTCCATGTGACCCGGACCTCCTCCTTGGCTTGTGGCTTCAGTTTCCTGAACTTCCTTGACTGGAGCCTCTGATTGGCAGCTTGTGGTTTTTGCTCTTTGCGGCAGAAAACGTTGACGCCACATCTGGACCGTGACCACGGCGACGGCGGCTGTTGTGACGGAGATGGAGGCAGTGACAGCGACTTTAGCAGTGTGCGGGGAATTAACATGGCGGCTCTGGAGGGGGCGTGGTGCCCACGCCACATATGACTTCTAGTCGGGAGCAAGGCATTGTGGGACTTCAACCAGAGCCACACCGGGACAAAACTTCCAGCTCAAAGGACCTGACGAGATATTTTCAAAGACTTGAAATTGGTGTTTCGACGAACGATGGACATGAGAGACGAGTGAGATAAAAACACAGAAAATAAAGAAATGCTTGTGTTTTACTTTATTGCTGATCTTCTTTTCTTTAATGGTCAAAGTGTCAGAGTTTTGGAAGAAAACCAGACCAGAGTGATGAACCTATTCCCACAGATGAACAGCTTCATGAGTGACTCCACATACAGAAGCTGAACCGTGGAGGACTCCAGCCCTCCAGGCCCACATTTGGGGAACCGTGCAGAGATCCTAAATAATGCACCAGTTGAATATTTGCGAGCAGAAATCCTGTAGTGTGGGTTCTACTAGAGAGAACCGAGCAGCAGGGGCTGGAACGTCATGAGTACTGGTATGAAAGCAGCACTGCTGCTGCAGCCAAAGCAGTTCATGGCGACTTGGTGAGATTAGAGCGCATGAATTCCTGGGACAATAGAAGCTAACTCGCTTTCACTTGGTTCCAGCAGAACTTCCTCACTGCTCTTCTTTCACTTGACATTTGACATCCACTGGCTTGGAGGCGGAGTTTCCTCTGTTTCCTGTTGGAATAGGAATTCATCACCGTGACGACAGGAGGAGTTCTGTTTGTGCAGTTGTGTCAGCATGAGCATTGTTATTAACTCATTATTCCAGATCAACCCTTGTTAAGCTAATGAGACTTGGAACAAGTCCAGAAGAACAAAAACATTCTTCAAATCTCAGTGACCAGGATTTAATATGTCCAAAAACTTGTTCTCAACACTGTCTCTGCTCCCCCTCCCCTCTCTGAGTGTCCCAAGTGGGCGGGACAATCCCCACGCCAATCAGGATCTTCTCAAAATAAGCAGCTTATTTTCCACGAGATCTGATTGGTCAGGAGACTGCTTTTATTATCTGCTCCGTTAAACATCAGAGTACTAGGGTGATTTATCCCAGTAATAATTGAATCTGCTTGGCATTATGGAAAATCCAGGGTTAATCCTGAAGTCCCCTCAATAAGAGACAATCCTGAGTTATAATATCCTTCTGAGGTTGATTTGTTTGTTTACATGTACATGCTCTGTTTTACACTGAAGTCATGTTTGACTACGTGACATTTGGAATATTGAGTGTAAATAGCTGATGCTCTGCTGAAGGACTGTTGGTGTGTTGAACTCCTGAGTCACACACACACACACACACACACACACACACACACACACACACACACACACACACACACACTGCAGGATCAGAAAAGAGATCTGGTGCCACTTGTCTTTTGTCATCATCCAGTGTGTCTCTAAATGTGAAGGCTTGAAGAATGTTGTGGTGAACCAGCCTTTAGTTTGAACACACCCATTTTCCAGTGAGCCAAGCTGTTGGAACATGATCCTAACGGCTGTTCATTGTCTTCTAGGTCCATTGTTCGAACATGATGAGTCCACTTTTCAGGGTTTCACCTACAAAGACTCTTTGTTGTTAAAGAGGATAAAGCACATGAAGGTAAGGAAAGAAGTGAAATCCATCACAACTGTAGGACAACATGACACATTCCAGCCGATCCCGGCTCTGAGGAGGAGGGCGGAATGGCAGACCGTCTCCGGGAGGACGAGAGCCGGGCAGGTCCGGTCCCAGCTCCGGTCCCGGCTCTGCAGGGCCTCGGTGGGACAGCGTGGAGGCAGTCCCCTCACACATGTTGCCAGGCTGCAGCGGCCAGCCCTGGGACGGTGAGGCGCCAGGCGGAGTCCAGCCAGAGGGTGTAGGCAACGGCCGAGTCCAAGAGGTCGGACACGGGAGCAACAGGTGTGGAGAGGGGGAGCAAGCCCATGGTCCACGGCTTGCCCCCTTCCCTCCCCCACCGGTCCCCATGTCGCCGGTCTCCTGAGAGGTGCTGCCTCCTGGTGTCCCAACCCCACCCCCCTGATGGGGGAGTTGGTTAGGCTGGTGGTGGGGGGGATGTGGCAGAGAGGTAGTGTTAATCAGGTGTGCTGCCTCACCTCTCCGCCCATAGAGGAGCCACCCAGACTGACGGGGTGACAGGAGGGAGACAAAGCCTGTGGGAGAACCTACAACTGCTCCAGAGGCTTACTGCTGGAGGTTTATGGAGCCTCTTTCTTTCAAGAAAATCTACACGTCCTGGGCCTGCTTCTGCAGAAAGTCTCCATCCTCTTGGCCTGCTTCTGCAGGGTTCATCCTGCTACAAAGGCGTTTTTCCTTTCCACAGTTGGTTATACTTGCTTGGAATTGTTGGGTTTTCTCTATAAAAATACCTTGAATTGACTGTATTGTGTTCATTACAGTCCCCCTCTCCACACCTGTTGCTCCCGCTTTTATTACATCTCGGCTGGATTACTGCAGCTCACTTTACTTTGGAGTCAGCCAGTCTTCCCTCACCCTCCAGCTGGTGCAGAACGCTGCTGCTCACCTCTTAACTGGGGTACGTAAGAGTGAGCACATCACCTAACTGGCTTCCCTCCACTGGTTGCCTGTGCTTTTTAGAGTCCGTTTTAAGATTCTTTTATTCGTTTTTAAATCTTTAAATGGTCTGGCCCCGCCTTACCTCTCTGAGCTTCTTCATCCATACGCTCCTGCTCGGTGCCTCAGGTCAGCTGACCGGCTGCTCCTGGAGGTCCCGAGGTCCAAACGGAAGCTCAGAGGGGAAAGAGCCTTTTCCACTGCCGGTCCTCACCTCTGGAATGGTGACAAGCTAAGACAAGCCCCCTCACTGTCCATTTTTAAAACTCGTTTTAAAACACGTTTTTATTCTTTGGCTTTTACCTCAGCGTGAGACTCTGGTCTGGTTTTAGTGCCTTCATTTTTTTTTTTTTTTTTTTTTTTTAATTGTTTTAACCTTTTATGTTTTGTTTATTGTTTTAACATCTTATTGTTTTAATGTTTTTCTTTTGCGACTTATATTCTTATTTACAATGTACAGCACTTTGTTTCAGCTGCGGCTGCTTAAAAGCGCTTTATAAATACAGTTGATTGATTGATTAACTTATCAATAAAGTTGAATTGAATTGATGGAGACCCAGGTCCTTTGATCCTATACTTGGTTGTTTAAAAGGGGTTTCAAGACGACAAGATACGTTTTACCATTGATTTAGCAAAGGCAGTAAAGATGACCATATGCAATGTGCAGCGCTGGACCTCAACGTGTCTCGTGCAGGACAACCAGAGTGCCCAACTTCCGTGGTTCCACACTTTTCTTCTGGTGGGGGCCACACCCCGACAATAGGTTGGGTTTCAGCGCATTTGCTCATTTTGGTCATGGCTTCTGTTGCCAACCCGAATCAGACATCTTTAATCAGTGTGTGTCATGAAAGCTGTGTGCGTGTGTGTGTGTGTGTGTGTGTGTGTGTGTGTGTGTGTGTGTGTGTGTCTGTGTCGTGTCCAGAGAGCTGGTCTGCTTTCATTTCCAGGTCCTCCATGAACACCTTGCTCATTATTGCAGATAGGAACTCTCCCATTGCAAAACATTGTTTTTGTCTGTATATTTCATCATATGACACTCTGAGGAAAGCTGCAGTTGCAGCCAACACTTGTCAGCCAGGTAACAAACATTTCCTGAATTTACCTGTTGTTAAAAAACTCTACATATAACAACAAAATGAACACAATTCAACTCATCCATTGTCGTGGGTTAGGGTTAGTCCTGCAACACTGCAACAATCTAAAAACAATTACTTGTTTGTCATGAGTTACTCAAACATTGACAATATGTATTGATAAACCTTTGACGGGTAATATTAGTTTCACACATTTATGTATTCATTCATACATCATTTCTATTTTTCCTCAGTGTGTTATGGATATGTACCATGACAATAAAATGGAAACTGTTAAAATGACTTTCTTTCACTTGACTTCATTCCTGTGGCTGTTTGTAGCTCAGTTCTGAATGTATTACAGATGGATTGTATTCACTGTATTACACATTGTTAAAAGTACCAATAATCTATTCAGATGATTAACATCTTTCACCACATTACATGCCAGGCATGTGCAGAGAAGTTTGGCTTGTGGGTGTGGTTTTCCTCCTGCTTTTCTCTCCTCCTCCTCTGTCTGCTCTCCAGGTGTCATCAGCACAATCGCCTCCACCTGTGGCTGCTGCTGCCTCCTCCCACACTGGCCAATCACCTCCACCTGCTGCTGCCTCCTCCCACACTGACCAATCACATCCTGCAGTGGTGCTCATGAGAGGACCTGCAGCAATCAGGCTCCTTCACTGGATTCCCCTCTGCCAGGCAGAACTGCTGTGTGTGTGGGGTGCTTGGCATTCAGCTCATTTTACCACAGACGGTGGTTTGTAGTGTGTTTGTGGTCATTTGACCACAGGTGGTGGTTTGTAGTGTGTTTCTGGTCATTTGACCACAGGTGGTGGTTTGTAGTGTGTTTCTGGTCATTTGACCACAGGTGGTGGTTTGTAGTGTGTTTCAGCTCATTTTACCACAGGTGGTGGTTTGTAGTGTGTTTCAGCTCATTTTACCACAGATGGTGGTTTGTAGTGTGTTTCAGCTCATTTTACCACAGATGGTGGTTTGTAGTGTGTTTCAGCTCATTTTACCACAGACGGTAGTTTGTAGTGTGTTTCTGGTCATTTTACCACAGACGGTAGTTTGTAGTGTGTTTCTGGTCATTTTACCACAGACGGTAGTTTGTAGTGTGTTTCAGCTCATTTTACCACAGATGGTGGTTTGTAGTGTGTTTCAGCTCATTTTACCACAGACGGTAGTTTGTAGTGTGTTTCTGGTCATTTTACCACAGACGGTAGTTTGTAGTGTGTTTCTGGTCATTTTACCACAGACGGTGGTTTGTAGTGTGTTTCTGGTCATTTTACCACAGACGGTAGTTTGTAGTGTGTTTCTGGTCATTTTACCACAGACGGTGGTTTGTAGTGTGTTTCTGGTCATTTTACCACAGACGGTGGTTTGTAGTGTGTTTCTGGTCATTTTACCACAGGTGGTGGTTTGTAGTGTGTTTCTGGTCATTTTACCACAGACGGTGGTTTGTAGTGTGTTTCTGGTCATTTTACCGCAGGCGGTGGTTTGTAGTGTGTTTCTGGTCATTTTACCGCAGGCGGTGGTTTGTAGTGTGTTTCTGGTCATTTTACCGCAGGCGGTGGTTTGTAGTGTGTTTCTGGTCATTTTACCGCAGGCGGTGGTTTGTAGTGTGTTTCTGGTCATTTTACCGCAGGCGGTGGTTTGTAGTGTGTTTCTGGTCATTTTACCGCAGGCGGTGGTTTGTAGTGTGTTTCTGGTCATTTTACCACAGGCGGTGGTTTGTAGTGTGTTTCTGGTCATTTTACCACAGGCGGTGGTTTGTAGTGTGTTTCTGGTCATTTTACCGCAGGCGGTGGTTTGTAGTGTGTTTCTGGTCATTTTACCGCAGGCGGTGGTTTGTAGTGTGTTTCTGGTCATTTTACCGCAGGCGGTGGTTTGTAGTGTGTTTCTGGTCATTTTACCACAGACGGTGGTTTGTAGTGTGTTTCTGGTCATTTTACCGCAGGTGGTGGTTTGTAGTGTGTTTCTGGTCATTTTACCGCAGGCGGTGGTTTGTAGTGTGTTTCTGGTCATTTTACCGCAGGCGGTGGTTTGTAGTGTGTTTCTGGTCATTTTACCACAGACGGTAGTTTGTAGTGTGTTTCTGGTCATTTTACCACAGACGGTGGTTTGTAGTGTGTTTCAGCTAATTTTACCACAGACGGTGGTTTGTAGTGTGTTTCTGGTCATTTTACCACAGACGGTGGTTTGTAGTGTGTTTCTGGTCATTTTACCACAGACGGTGGTTTGTAGTGTGTTTCTGGTCATTTTACCACAGACGGTGGTTTGTAGTGTGTTTCTGGTCATTTTACCACAGACGGTGGTTTGTAGTGTGTTTCTGGTCATTTTACCACAGACGGTGGTTTGTAGTGTGTTTCTGGTCATTTTACCACAGACGGTGGTTTGTAGTGTGTTTCTGGTCATTTTACCACAGACGGTGGTTTGTAGTGTGTTTCTGGTCATTTTACCGCAGACGGTGGTTTGTAGTGTGTTTCTGGTCATTTTACCGCAGGCGGTGGTTTGTAGTGTGTTTCTGGTCATTTTACCACAGGCGGTGGTTTGTAGTGTGTTTCTGGTCATTTGACCACAGGTGGTGGTTTGTAGTGTGTTTCAGCTCATTTTACCACAGGTGGTGGTTTGTAGTGTGTTTCAGCTCATTTTACCACAGATGGTGGTTTGTAGTGTGTTTCAGCTCATTTTACCACAGACGGTAGTTTGTAGTGTGTTTCTGGTCATTTTACCACAGACGGTAGTTTGTAGTGTGTTTCTGGTCATTTTACCACAGACGGTAGTTTGTAGTGTGTTTCAGCTCATTTTACCACAGATGGTGGTTTGTAGTGTGTTTCAGCTCATTTTACCACAGACGGTAGTTTGTAGTGTGTTTCTGGTCATTTTACCACAGACGGTAGTTTGTAGTGTGTTTCTGGTCATTTTACCACAGACGGTGGTTTGTAGTGTGTTTCTGGTCATTTTACCACAGACGGTAGTTTGTAGTGTGTTTCTGGTCATTTTACCACAGACGGTGGTTTGTAGTGTGTTTCTGGTCATTTTACCACAGACGGTGGTTTGTAGTGTGTTTCTGGTCATTTTACCACAGGTGGTGGTTTGTAGTGTGTTTCTGGTCATTTTACCACAGACGGTGGTTTGTAGTGTGTTTCTGGTCATTTTACCGCAGGCGGTGGTTTGTAGTGTGTTTCTGGTCATTTTACCGCAGGCGGTGGTTTGTAGTGTGTTTCTGGTCATTTTACCGCAGGCGGTGGTTTGTAGTGTGTTTCTGGTCATTTTACCGCAGACGGTGGTTTGTAGTGTGTTTCTGGTCATTTTACCGCAGGCGGTGGTTTGTAGTGTGTTTCTGGTCATTTTACCGCAGGCGGTGGTTTGTAGTGTGTTTCTGGTCATTTTACCGCAGGCGGTGGTTTGTAGTGTGTTTCTGGTCATTTTACCGCAGGCGGTGGTTTGTAGTGTGTTTCTGGTCATTTTACCACAGGCGGTGGTTTGTAGTGTGTTTCTGGTCATTTTACCACAGGCGGTGGTTTGTAGTGTGTTTCTGGTCATTTTACCGCAGGCGGTGGTTTGTAGTGTGTTTCTGGTCATTTTACCGCAGGCGGTGGTTTGTAGTGTGTTTCTGGTCATTTTACCGCAGGCGGTGGTTTGTAGTGTGTTTCTGGTCATTTTACCACAGACGGTGGTTTGTAGTGTGTTTCTGGTCATTTTACCGCAGGTGGTGGTTTGTAGTGTGTTTCTGGTCATTTTACCGCAGGCGGTGGTTTGTAGTGTGTTTCTGGTCATTTTACCGCAGGCGGTGGTTTGTAGTGTGTTTCTGGTCATTTTACCACAGACGGTAGTTTGTAGTGTGTTTCTGGTCATTTTACCACAGACGGTGGTTTGTAGTGTGTTTCAGCTAATTTTACCACAGACGGTGGTTTGTAGTGTGTTTCTGGTCATTTTACCACAGACGGTGGTTTGTAGTGTGTTTCTGGTCATTTTACCACAGACGGTGGTTTGTAGTGTGTTTCTGGTCATTTTACCACAGACGGTGGTTTGTAGTGTGTTTCTGGTCATTTTACCACAGACGGTGGTTTGTAGTGTGTTTCTGGTCATTTTACCACAGACGGTGGTTTGTAGTGTGTTTCTGGTCATTTTACCACAGACGGTGGTTTGTAGTGTGTTTCTGGTCATTTTACCACAGGCGGTGGTTTGTAGTGTGTTTCTGGTCATTTTACCACAGGCGGTGGTTTGTAGTGTGTTTCTGGTCATTTTACCGCAGGCGGTGGTTTGTAGTGTGTTTCTGGTCATTTTACCACAGACGGTGGTTTGTAGTGTGTTTCTGGTCATTTTACCACAGACGGTGGTTTGTAGTGTGTTTCTGGTCATTTTACCACAGACGGTGGTTTGTAGTGTGTTTCTGGTCATTTTACCGCAGACGGTGGTTTGTAGTGTGTTTCTGGTCATTTTACCGCAGGCGGTGGTTTGTAGTGTGTTTCTGGTCATTTTACCGCAGGCGGTGGTTTGTAGTGTGTTTCTGGTCATTTTACCGCAGGCGGTGGTTTGTAGTGTGTTTCTGGTCATTTTACCGCAGGCGGTGGTTTGTAGTGTGTTTCTGGTCATTTTACCGCAGGCGGTGGTTTGTAGTGTGTTTCTGGTCATTTTACCGCAGGCGGTGGTTTGTAGTGTGTTTCTGCTAATTTTACCGCAGACGGTGGTTTGTAGTGGTTGCGGTTCCCTTTAGGTTTCATGTGAATGAAATTGAGGCTGGTTTAATTATAATGTAGTCTAGTTTTTTATAACTTTGACTCCAGAGAACTCCCAGGAAGCAGAACACCCACACATCACTTGTTTAGCTTTCTTTACTGACACATGGCATGCAGCACAGATGGAGGGTGAGCATCACATGATGGAATCTTTCTGATCATACATGTTGGCCAGGTAAAGCCCACCTGGAGCCTCACGCTCCCTTTAGCTATATTCATAAATTTCATCTGCTGGTTCCATTGTAACCCAAGACAAATGTGAGTAAGATTTAAAAACGGGGCAATTCACAGTACCTTACAAATGATTACAAAAAATATCGGTAAAAGAAATGGGTTAAAGCTTCAAAAAATTTATTTAATTGGTCTCCAGATCAAAATGACAGTTTAGTTCTTCAGTTAAACCTTTTCTGTTCTCCTGGTGACGTCAGCCGAGTTGCCAGTGATTTGCAGTTGTGAAACCTTCTACTAAAAGTGTATTTCAATGGTCACGGCATGTTTTACATCTTTCACTTCTGTTAGGCTTTGGAGTTGGAGTGTGGAGCCGTGTTGGACTGGAAAATCCCTGCATGCATGGCGCCCAACGCAAGGAGGTAGATTTCCATGTAGCATCACACAATACATATCCAAATAAAAATCATATGCACTTGTATTTTGAAGGCTAATTGTTAATCCAATGCATTGGTTGCTGTAGCAAGTCGCAGATCTTTTCGACACAGAACTTTTACTTCTGGGTACCATGGACACATGCAGCGCTATGATTGATGTCCCCATTGACTCTGGTGTCTGCTGCTGACTGTGGTGAAGTTGTGGGAATAAACGCTGAAAAAACACATGATTCAACTGACTGCTGAGGGGTTTGTGGCTAAATGTGAAGGCCTGAACTGTCCAAGGCTAACCCTAACCTAGCATGGCTTCCAAGGTTTCATGTCAAACAACAAATTGTTTAAAAAATGGTGACGGAGCTGGTTCAGTTGTCACATGCGTATGTGGAAGTTTGTTGGGTTTCGTTTCCCCTGATTAAAAAGGGAGAACCGGAACATTGTTTGACAGCAACAGTGTTCAACAAATATTTCTGAGGTGCAACTGGGTTTCAATGGAGGTGATGCACGTAATCATGGTGTTTCAGGTGGTGTTGACCAATCAATGGGTAAAAGTGTTAAATGAAGCACCTCTTCAGTTGCATTAAGAGCAGATGCAGAAAAGGCTGCAGGCATTGCTCGTGTTGCTTTTTTTTTGTAAATGAAAGTCATGCTTTGGAGGAGCAGGAAGAATAACTGAGGAAGAGCTGCTTGACTTGGAAGTAAAAATTGCTGCAACTGCGAAATCTGTCAAATGCCAGATACTGAATGTTCCCAAGCCTCTTAAAAAGTAACGAGATATAACTTGAACAAGTAAAATGACATCTGTCAGAGCCTTCAATCCAGCAACTCAACCTTGGAAATTCATGGACATGGAGGACTCAAACTATCACAAACCGGAGGATGTGAGAATGAAGGAAAATATCCAATGGAGTGAATCTCATGACCACATGGAGGAAAAGGAAAGCAGACCAACAGTTTTCACCCCAGGCATGTGGACATAAAGGAGTTGGAGAGGACTGGTGTATCCCATCCATTCTTCCATGAGCATGAAGGCAACTAGGAAGTGACATGATGGGAACGTTTGTCTTCTCTGACTAGGGAAGCTTGTCCACATTTTACTCAGGTCATCTAATGCAGAAGGTGAACATCACTGGAGTGGCAGGCTTCCTTCTCTTAACCATGGGGTGGGAGGCAGTCATTCCAGGCTGCTCTTTAACTGGTTTGCAGATGGCTGGTTTAGGCAGCAATAACTTCTGTCCTGTTCAAGAGGTTCTGAAATGGGAGAATATGCAGGTTATCATTGAATGCATGGTGACGCCAGATGGGCTGGCAAAATGGCCAAATATATCAAAGATTCAAATCCCATGTATCAAGGCAGGTGTTGTCCTGCTGAGTGGTGCAGAGATGCCTAAGGCATTGGAACCGTAGGTCATCAGGTGCGAGTGAATCTCCTGGATGTGTATTTTGATGACTGTAGGAACTCTATCCTGCAATGCCTTTTTGCTAATGTCACTTGTGGCTTCACTGGAAGGTTTTATTTTATCCTATGTGGCAGAGGTGAATTGGGGTTGCATATTTTTGTTGAACAGAATTTATATCCGTATTGTATCATATATTCATATCCATATTGTCATAACTTGAACTTCAGCAAGACTTTTGAGTCACTACAGTGACAATATGTTTGAAAAAGGTTTCTCCTAAGTCTTTAGGTCATCAACCTAATGGCCATGTGGGTGTTTCTCTTAGAAATCAAGGTCAAGCGGTCTGGAGCCAGGTGAGTGTTTCTACTGGATGTTTATTTCCATGGTGATATTTTGACTTGTTCCTTCTGTTCTCCAGGTGCCATCACCCGAATGGCCTACAATTTCGAGTTGTCGAGCTTAAATGCTTTGGAGTCAGGTGAGTGTTTCTACTGGATGTTTATTTCAATGACTATGAAAACATTTGTTCTGTTCTCCAGGTGACATCAGCCTTATGGCCAACAGTTTGGAGCCAGATGAGTTTCTACTGGAGGTGGAGGCCAACCGTTTGGAGCCAGGTGAGCGTTTCTAATAGAGGTGTTTCAATGATATTTGACTTAATTTCTTTTCTCCAGGTGACATCAGCTGAAAGGCCAACGCTATATCAGCCAGGTGTGTTTTTATACTGCAAGTCAAGGCCAAATACTTTGGTGCCAGATGAGTTTCTTCTGGATGTGTATTTCAATGGTGATATTTTAACTTGCATTATTTTCTGTTCTTGTGTCAACAGACTAATGGCCAACAGTTTGGAGCCAGGTGAGTGTTTCTACTAGATCAGTATTTCAATGGTGACAGCATGTTGGCTTACATATTTTACTTCTCATCCTATGCTGGGCTTTGTAGTTGGTGTGGAGCTGTTGAAGTGTTCTTGGAGCCACGTTGGACTTGAAAGTCACTGCATGCATGGCGCCCAACGCAAGGAGGTAGATTTCCATGTAGGGTCACACAATACATGTCTAAATAAAAATCATATGCACTTGTATTTTGAAGAATAGTTGTTAATCCAATGCATTGGTTGCTGTAACAAGTTGCAGGACTTTTTGACACTGAACTTTTACTTACTGGTTACCATGGAGGCATGCAGCGCTATGATTGATGTCCCCATTGACTCTGGTGTCTGCCGCTGATTGCAGTGATGGTGTGGGAATAAACAATGAAAAAACGAATTATTCAACTGACTGCTGAAGGTTCGTGGTTAAATGTGAAGGGCTGAAAACTGTCAAAGGTTCAACTGAACCTAGCAGCCAGCATAGGGGATGGCATCCAAGGGTTCATGTCAAACAACAAATTGTAAAAAAGGAAATGGTGACGGCGCTGGTTCGGTTGTGCAATAATGCCACATGCATACATGAAAGTTTCTTTGGTTTAATTTCCTCTCATTTGAAAGAGGACCTGAAAGTTGTTTGAAAGCAGCAGTGTTCAACAAGAAATGTATTTCTGAGGTAACTGGGTTGTAAACAATGAAGGTGATGCACATAATAATGGTGGTGGTTCAAATGTTGACAAATCAATGGACAAAAGTATAAAATCCAGCCCCTCTTCTACTGCAGTAAGAGCAGATGCTGAAAAGGCTGCATGCATCGCTTGTGCTGCATTTTTAAAGGAAAGATGCTTTGGAGGAGCAGGAAGAATAAGTGAGGAAGAGCTGCTTGACCTGGAAGCAAACCTTACTGCAACAACTGCAAAATGGTCTGTCAAATGCCACAGGAACTGGATGTTCCCAAGCCTCTTAAAAAGCAATGAGCTCTTATTTTGAAAAGCAATATGACTGTCGGAACCTTAAATCCAGCAACTCAACCTTGGAAATGCCTGGACATGGAGGACTCAAACCATCGCATAATTAACAGGAGGATGTGAGACTGAAGGAAAATATCCAATGGAGTGAATCTTTCTCAACCAATCAGTCATGACCACAAGGAGGAAAAGGAAAGCAGGCAAACTGTTTTTCATCCCAGGATCATAAATGCAAAGCTGGACCTACAGCCACCATAAGATCACATACAAAGTTTCATGCCGAACAACCAATCAAGGGTACAAAATGGGCTGATTTGGGTGTGCAATGACACCAAATGTGTACATGAAAGTTTGTTGGGTTTCATGTCAGCTGATAAAGAGAAACATGAAGCTTGGTTCAAAGCAAAAATTGTGTTCAGTTGAAATGCATTTGTGAAACCAATGATGGGTCAGTTGGGATCAACGAATGATGTTGAAGCACATGATGAACATTATGGTGGCGTTTTCAATGTTGTGAGGAAATAAGTATTAAATCCAATGCCTCTTCTGTTGTGGTTTACAAAAACTGGATCTCAGGAAAAGGCTGCCTGTCTGATTCTCCTGATTGAGGAATTTCTGTTATAAAGTTTTAATGATTGTACTTTGTGTTTCTTGGGGATTTTTGTAGTTTGTAAAAACAAAGTTTGAATGTTTTGTAGTCTGAGTTTGTCATGTGCATAAATTATGTCTTGTCCCCAGTTGAGGCCTGCACCTTATTGTGGTGAGCTGATTTCAACTAAGATGGGACACTTGTGTTCAATTGTTTTGTGAAATCTGTGGTACCATTGAGGATATGCTGAAACCCCGGGGGGGGGGGGGGGGGGGGGGCAGTTGCTACAACAGCTCGATCTCTATGCAGACACATTCACTGGCTTGGTTTTGTCTAAAGCACTTCTTGGTTTGCTACCTCTGTACCATTGCAGTTATGATGCAAAAACTTAAGTACGCAAGTAGTCTGTGGTCTAAAGACTTATTTGTCACAATTCCAACTGTTCATATGGAACTGGGCAACAAAGCCTTCATGCATTCTCCATATTCATGGAATACTTTACAGAATGATCTTAAACTCAGGGCTGGTCTCACAGGGAGAGTTTGGGGCCCTTTACACCAGTTGGAAACAAGTTATTTTTCCCCAACTTATTTTAAAGTTTTTTTTTACCCTAATCTTTCATGTGCTCTGTGAATTTACTTTCATATTTCATGTCATTGTCTTGCTATTTTGAACATTCTAGTATTGCTGACACTGCATATTTATTGTATGCATTTCTACCAGGACACCCTTGAAAAAGTTTATATCAATGTATCATGAATAATTAAAGCGTTATAAAATGAAATATCAAACATCCAAATCCCACACATCAAGAGTGGTTGATCTGAGTGATAGAGACGCCTAAGAAATGTGAACCTTGGGAAGTCATCAGTTGTGGTGAGTGGATATACATTTCAATGGTGAAAACATGTTTTAAAAATGTTCCTCTTTTCTCCAGGTGTCATCAGACTTTTGGCCAACAGTTTGCATCCAGGTCAGTGTTTCTACTGGATCTATATTTCAATGGTAAAATGTTTACTTTTCCTCCTCTGTTCTCTAGATGTCATCAGCCCAACAGTTTGGAGCCAGATGACTGATTCTACTCTGTGGAGGCCAAACTGTTTAGTCAGGTGAGTCTTTCTACTTGGTGATTGTTAGAATTGTTTGCAGTTCTACAGATGACATCAGCCTTTTGGCCAATGGTTTGGAACCAGGTAAGTGTTTCTATTGAATGTGCATTTCAATGGTGGCAGTGTCATTTTAACTCTTACTTCCCACATGACACAGGACTGGTTTGTGGAGCCATGTTGAAGCAGTATTGGACCCTTCTTGGAGCAGGTTGGACCTGAGAATCACTGCACGCACCGCATCCAATGCAAGGAGGTAGGATTGCGTGTCGCGTCACACAACAGACGACCAAATAAAAATCATGTGCACATGTATTTTGAAGTATAGTTGCTAATCCAATGCATTGGTTGCTGTAGTGAGTCACAAATGAACCATTTTGACAGACTGTGCTGACTTTGACACTGAACTTTACTGGTTACCATGGAGACACACTGCACTGTCTGGCATCACCATTGACTCTGGTGCATCCGCTGCCGACTGCGATGGGTTGGGAATAAACACTGAAAAAACAATTCAACTGACTGCTGAGGGGTTTGTAGCTCAATGTGAAAGGGTGAAAACTGTCAAACTAAGCTGAACCTCAGAGCCAGTATCCAAGGTTTCATGTCAAACAACAAATTAATTGTAAAAACGTGGTGTGAGCTGGGTTGGCTGTGCAATGATGAATGCCTGCATGAAAGTTTGCTGGGTTTCATGTTGCCTGATAAAGAATAAACCTGAAAGTTGTTTAAAAAAATGGTGTTACACAAAATCTTTATTTGAGGTGCAACTGAGTTTCCAATGATGGTGATGCACCTGATAATTGTGGTGTTTCAAATGTTTTTGGACAATGATTAATGGGTAAAAGTGTAAAATGCAGCATCTTTTGTTGCATTAAGAGCCGAAGCAGAAAAGGCTGGATGCATTGCTTGTCTTGGAGTCTTAAAGGAAAAGCATGCTTTGGAGGATCTGGAAGAGTAATTGAGGAAGGGCCTCTTGACTTGGAAGCAAAATATCCTGAAACTGCAAAATCCGTGAAATGCCACAGATGCTGGACATCCTTCCCAATCCTCTTCAAAATCAATGAGCTCTTATTTGGGGAAAAGTAAAACGCTATCTGTTCGAACCTCAAAAGCAACTCCAGTGTGGAAATACATGGACATCGAGGTGTGCAATGATGCCAAATGCATGCATGAGAGTTGGTTGGGTTTCATGTCACCTGGTAAAGAAACCTGAAACTTGTTTCAATGCAACAATGATGTTCAACAAGAAATGCATTTCTGAGGGGGGGGGGGGGGGTTTAAACAATGGAGCACATGAAATTGATTCCAACAAAGCGGGAAAGGTGGCATACATTTCTTAAAGTAAAGGCATGTCTTTGAGGAACACTGGAGAAAAAGCAGCTTGACTTGGAAACAAAATTCCTGCAAAATGATCTTTTGAATGCCTCAAATGCTGGACGTTCCTCACAATCCACCTCAAATGCAACGAGCTCCTCTTTGGAAAAAGTAGAATGGCATCTGTCGGAACCTTCAGCTTGAAAGTCTGTGGACATGGAAGATTTGCATCTTTCACACAACAGGCGGATGCAAGTCGAATGGATTGAACCTGAATCTGATCCACTGTCTAGTCATGACCACAAGGAGGAAAATGAAAGCAGCCCAACTGGTTTCACTGCAGGCTTGTGGACCTACAGGGATAAGAGGACTGGTGTATCCCATCCATTCTTCCTGTGAGTGAAGGCAGCTTTGGGAAATGTCATGGGAACTTGTGGCTTCTCGAGACCCGGGAAGCTCACCCTCATTCTGCTCTTGCCATCTCATGCAGGTGAACATCATTGGAGGAGTGGCTGGCTTCCTTCTAGGAACCATGTCCAGGCTGCTCCTTAGCTGGTTTGGGCAACAATCATTTCTGTCCTGTTAAAGAGGTTCTGAAACGAGAGAATATGCAGGTTATTACTGAAGGCATGGTGACAGAGGAGCCAATTAAATATAGCCAAGATTAAAATCCCACACATAAGGCAGGTGTTGACCTGCTGAATGGTGCAGAGACGCCTAAGGAATTGGAACCTTGGGAGGTCATCAGTTGAGTGCATCTCCTGGATGTGTATTTTGATTGTTTTAAAAATGTTTCTCAAGTCTTTTCTGTGAAATCAGCCTAATGGCCAATGATTTGGCGCCACATGAGTGATTCTCTTGGACATCAAGGCCAAACTGTTTGGAGCCAGGTGAGTGTTTCAATTGGATGTGCATTTCAATGGTGATGGTATCTTTGTCAAAATGTTTCTCTCTTCTTCTGTTCTCCAGGTGTCACTAGACCAATGGCCGACCGTTTGGAGCCAGGTGAGTGTTTCTCCTAGAGGTGTATTTTAACGTGCATTGTTTTCTGTTCTCCAGGTGTCACTAGACCAATGGCCGACCGTTTGGAGCCAGGTGAGTGTTTCTCCTGGAGGTGTATTTTAACTTGCATTGTTTTCTGTTCTCCAGGTGTCACTAGACCAATGGCCGACCGTTTGGAGCCAGGTGAGTGTTTCTCCTGGAGGTGTATTTTAACTTGCATTGTTTTCTGTTCTCTAGGTGTCACTAGACCAATGGCCGACCGTTTGGAGCCAGGTGAGTGTTTCTCCTGGAGGTGTATTTTAATGGTGATGGTATCTTTGTAAAAATGTTTTTCTCTTCTTCTGTTCTCCAGGTGACATCAGCCTAATGGCCGACCGTTTGGAGCCAGGTGAGTGTTTCTCCTGGAGGTGTATTTTAACTTGCATTGTTTTCTGTTCTCCAGGTGTCACTAGACCAATGGCCGACCGTTTGGAGCCAGGTGAGTGTTTCTCCTGGAGGTGTATTTTAATGTGCATTGTTTTCTGTTCTCCAGGTGTCACTAGACCAATGGCCGACCGTTTGGAGCCAGGTGAGTGTTTCTCCTGGAGGTGTATTTTAATGTGCATTGTTTTCTGTTCTCCAGGTGTCACTAGACCAATGGCCGACCGTTTGGAGCCAGGTGAGTGTTTCTCCTGGAGGTGTATTTTAACTTGCATTGTTTTCTGTTCTCCAGGTGTCACTAGACCAATGGCCGACCGTTTGGAGCCAGGTGAGTGTTTCTCCTGGAGGTGTATTTTAACTTGCATTGTTTTCTGTTCTCTAGGTGTCACTAGACCAATGGCCGACCATTTGGAGCCAGGTGAGTGTTTCTCCTGGAGGTGTATTTTAACTTGCATTGTTTTCTGTTCTCCAGGTGTCACTAGACCAATGGCCGACCGTTTGGAGCCAGGTGAGTGTTTCTCCTGGAGGTGTATTTTAACTTGCATTGTTTTCTGTTCTCCAGGTGTCACTAGACCAATGGCCGACCGTTTGGAGCCAGGTGAGTGTTTCTCCTGGAGGTGAATTTTAATGGTGATGGTATCTTTGTAAAAATGTTTTTCTCTTCTTCTGTTCTCCAGGTGACATCAGCCTAATGGCCGACCGTTTGGAGCCAGGTGAGTGTTTCTCCTGGAGGTGTATTTTAATGTGCATTGTTTTCTGTTCTCTAGGTGTCACTAGACCAATGGCCGACAGTTTGGAGCCAGGTGAGTGTTTCTCCTGGAGGTGTATTTTAACGTGCACTGTTTTCTGTTCTCTAGGTGTCACTAGACCAATGGCCGACCGTTTGGAGCCAGGTGAGTGTTTCTCCTGGAGGTGTATTTTAACTTGCATTGTTTTCTGTTCTCCAGGTGTCACTAGACCAATGGCTGACCGTTTGGAGCCAGGTGAGTGTTTCTCCTGGAGGTGTATTTTAATGTGCATTGTTTTCTGTTCTCCAGGTGTCACTAGACCAATGGCCGACCGTTTGGAGCCAGGTGAGTGTTTCTCCTGGAGGTGTATTTTAACGTGCATTGTTTTCTGTTCTCCAGGTGTCACTAGACCAATGGCCGACCGTTTGGAGCCAGGTGAGTGTTTCTCCTGGAGGTGTATTTTAACTTGCATTGTTTTCTGTTCTCCAGGTGTCACTAGACCAATGGCCGACCGTTTGGAGCCAGGTGAGTGTTTCTCCTGGAGGTGTATTTTAACTTGCATTGTTTTCTGTTCTCCAGGTGTCACTAGACCAATGGCCGACCATTTGGAGCCAGGTGAGTGTTTCTCCTGGAGGTGTATTTTAATGGTGATGGTATCTTTGTAAAAATGTTTTTCTCTTCTTCTGTTCTCCAGGTGACATCAGCCTAATGGCCGACCGTTTGGAGCCAGGTGAGTGTTTCTCCTGGAGGTGTATTTTAACTTGCATTGTTTTCTGTTCTCCAGGTGTCACTAGACCAATGGCCGACTGTTTGGAGCCAGGTGAGTGTTTCTCCTGGAGGTGTATTTTAACTTGCATTGTTTTCTGTTCTCCAGGTGTCACTAGACCAATGGCCGACCGTTTGGAGCCAGGTGAGTGTTTCTCCTGGAGGTGAATTTTAACGTGCACTGTTTTCTGTTCTCTAGGTGTCACTAGACCAATGGCCGACCGTTTGGAGCCAGGTGAGTGTTTCTCCTGGAGGTGTATTTTAACTTGCATTGTTTTCTGTTCTCCAGGTGTCACTAGACCAATGGCCGACCGTTTGGAGCCAGGTGAGTGTTTCTCCTGGAGGTGTATTTTAACTTGCATTGTTTTCTGTTCTCCAGGTGTCACTAGACCAATGGCCGACCGTTTGGAGCCAGGTGAGTGTTTCTCCTGGAGGTGTATTTTAACTTGCACTGTTTTCTGTTCTCTAGGTGTCACTAGACCAATGGCCGACCGTTTGGAGCCAGGTGAGTGTTTCTCCTGGAGGTGTATTTTAACTTGCATTGTTTTCTGTTCTCCAGGTGTCACTAGACCAATGGCCGACCGTTTGGAGCCAGGTGAGTGTTTCTCCTGGAGGTGTATTTTAACTTGCATTGTTTTCTGTTCTCCAGGTGTCACTAGACCAATGGCCGACCGTTTGGAGCCAGGTGAGTGTTTCTCCTGGAGGTGTATTTTAACTTGCACTGTTTTCTGTTCTCTAGGTGTCACTAGACCAATGGCCGACCGTTTGGAGCCAGGTGAGTGTTTCTCCTGGAGGTGTATTTTAACTTGCATTGTTTTCTGTTCTCCAGGTGTCACTAGACCAATGGCCGACCGTTTGGAGCCAGGTGAGTGTTTTTCCTGGAGGTGTATTTTAACTTGCATTGTTTTCTGTTCTCCAGGTGTCACTAGACCAATGGCCGACCGTTTGGAGCCAGGTGAGTGTTTCTCCTGGAGGTGTATTTTAATGGTGATGGTATCTTTGTAAAAATGTTTTTCTCTTCTTCTGTTCTCCAGGTGACATCAGCCTAATGGCCGACCGTTTGGAGCCAGGTGAGTGTTTCTCCTGGAGGTGTATTTTAACTTGCATTGTTTTCTGTTCTCCAGGTGTCACTAGACCAATGGCCGACCGTTTGGAGCCAGGTGAGTGTTTCTCCTGGAGGTGTATTTTAACTTGCATTGTTTTCTGTTCTCCAGGTGTCACTAGACCAATGGCCGACCATTTGGAGCCAGGTGAGTGTTTCTCCTGGAGGTGTATTTTAACTTGCATTGTTTTCTGTTCTCCAGGTGTCACTAGACCAATGGCCGACCATTTGGAGCCAGGTGAGTGTTTCTCCTGGAGGTGTATTTTAACTTGCATTGTTTTCTGTTCTCCAGGTGTCACTAGACCAATGGCCGACCGTTTGGAGCCAGGTGAGTGTTTCTCCTGGAGGTGTATTTTAATGGTGATGGTATCTTTGTAAAAATGTTTTTCTCTTCTTCTGTTCTCCAGGTGACATCAGCCTAATGGCCGACCGTTTGGAGCCAGGTGAGTGTTTCTCCTGGAGGTGTATTTTAACGTGCACTGTTTTCTGTTCTCCAGGTGTCACTAGACCAATGGCCGACCGTTTGGAGCCAGGTGAGTGTTTCTCCTGGAGGTGTATTTTAACTTGCATTGTTTTCTGTTCTCTAGGTGTCACTAGACCAATGGCCGACCGTTTGGAGCCAGGTGAGTGTTTCAATTGGATGTGCATTTCAATGGTGATGGTATCTTTGTAAAAATGTTTTTCTCTTCTTCTGTTCTCCAGGTGACATCAGCCTAATGGCCGACTGTTTGGAGCCAGGTGAGTGTTTCTCCTGGAGGTGTATTTTAACGTGCATTGTTTTCTGTTCTCCAGGTGTCACTAGACCAATGGCCGACCGTTTGGAGCCAGGTGAGTGTTTCTCCTGGAGGTGTATTTTAACGTGCATTGTTTTCTGTTCTCCAGGTGTCACTAGACCAATGGCCGACCGTTTGGAGCCAGGTGAGTGTTTCTCCTGGAGGTGTATTTTAATGGTGATGGTATCTTTGTAAAAATGTTTTTCTCTTCTTCTGTTCTCCAGGTGACATCAGCCTAATGGCCGACCGTTTGGAGCCAGGTGAGTGTTTCTACTGGATATGCATTTCAATGGTTAACAATTTGACCCAATTCCCTTTCTGTTTTCCAGGTGACATCAGCCTAATGGCCAATGATTTGGAGTCAGGTGAATGGTTCTACTGGCGGTGGAGGCCAAATGTTTTGGAGCCGGGTGAGTCTATCTACTAGATATGTATTTAAATGGTCACACCATGTTTTGCATTTTTCACTTCTCTTCCTATGCTGGGCTTTGGCGTTGGAGTGTGGGGTCGTGTTGGAGTGGTCTTGGATCCGCGTTGGACTTGAAAATCACTGCATGCACGGAGCCCAACAAAAGGAGGTAGATTTCCATCACACAATACATGTCCAAATAAAAATTACATGCACTTATATTTTGAAGGATAGTTGTTAATCCAATGCATTGGTTGCTGTAGCAAGTTACAAATGGACCTTTTCGACTGACTTGACACTGTACTTTTACTTCCGGGTACCATGGAGACATGCAGCGCTATAATTGATGTCCCCATTGACTCTGGTGTGTCTGCCACTAATGGCAGTTGTGGTGTGGGAATAAACACTGAAAAAACTAATTATTCCACTGACAGTTGTCCGCCTTTCACATTTAGCCACAAACCCCTCAGCAAATGCTAAACTGAACCTAGCAGCCAGCATCGGGGATGGCATCCAATGTTTTGTGTTGAACGATTTGTTAAAACAAAAATGGTGACAGAGCTGCTTTGGTTGTGCGATGATGCCACATGCATACATGAAAGTTTGTTGGGTTTAATTTGACCTTATTTAAAAAAGGGAACCTGAAAGATGTTTGAAAGCAACAACGGTGTTCAACAAATGTATTTCTGAGGTGCAACTGGGTTGCAAACAATGAAGGTGAGGCACATAATTATGGTGATGTTTTAAATGTTGACCAATCAATGGATACAAGCATAAAATCCAGCCCCTCTTCTACTGCAGTAAGAGCAGATGCAGAAAAGGCTGCATGCATTGCTTGTGCTGCATTTTTAAAGGAAAGGCATGCTTTGGAGGAGCAGGAAGAATAAGTGAGGAAGAGCTGCTTGACTTGGAAGCAAACCTTACTGCAACAACTGCAAAATGGTCCGTCAAATGCCACAGGAACTGGATGTTCCTAAGCCTCTTAAAATGCAATGAGCTTTTATTTTGAAAAGTAAACTGACATCTATCGGAACCTTAAATCCAGCAACTCAACCTTGGAAATTCATGGACATGGAGGACTCAAACTATCACACGAACAGGAGGATGTGAGAATGAAGGAAAATGTCCAATGGAGTGAATCTCATGACCACATGGAGGAAAAGGAAAGCAAGCAAACAATTTTCACCCCAGGCATGTGGACATAAAGGAGTTGGAGGACTGGTGTATCCCATCCATTCTTCCATGAGTGAAAACAACTTGGAAGTGACATCATGGGAACTTCTGCATTCTCAGACCCAGGAAGTTCGTCCACCTTCTCAGTCATCAGTTCAGTATCTCCTTGATGTGTATTTTGATGGTGACTGTAGGAGCCGTATACTGCAATGTTTTTTTTATTGCTGATGTCATGTGGGTTGATTGGAAGGTTTCTATTGTCCTGTGTGGCAGAGGGTGACTTGGGATTGCATATTTTTGTTGAATGTATTGTATATCGATATAGTATCATTGTATATTCAAATATCCATATTGTCGTCATTTAAGCTTCAGTGAGAAAGATGTTCCTTCTCTGCCTGACAGTCCAAATAATCCTGTACACTAAAGAACACAAGTGGGGTGTTCTGTGGAACGAGTCAGCGGTGCAGAATTCCAACTTCAGCCTCTGACTTTTGTTGGTTAGAAGTCGCGACGGTGACTATGTTCTATAAACTGTTTCTCAAGTCTTTTCTTCAGGTGTCGTCAGCCAATGATTTTGAGCCAGGTGAGTGTTTCTACTGGATGTTTATTTCAATGACTGTTGACCAAACATTTGTTCTGTTCTCCAGGTGACATCAGCCTAATGGCCAATGATTTACAGCCACATGGGTGTTTCTCATGGACATCAAGACCAAACTGTTTGGAGCCAGGTGAGTGTTTCAGTTGGATGTGCATTTCAATGGTGAGAGTATCTTGGTAAAAAGTTCTCTTCCTCTGTTCTCCAGGTGACCCTAATGGCCAACAGTTTGGAGCCACAGGCGTTTCTACTGGAGGTGGAGGCCAACCACTTGGAGCCAGGTGAGCGTTTCTACTGGAGGTGTTTCAATGATATTTGACTTGATTTCTTTTCTCCAGGTGACATCAGCTGAAAGGCCAACGCTGTTCAGCCAGGTGTGTTTTTATACTGTATGTCAAAGCCAAATACTTGAGCCAGGTGAGTTTCTTCCGGATGTGTCTTTCAATGGTGATATTTAAACTTGCATTATTTTCTGTTCTTCAGGTGTCACCAGACCAATGGCCAGCCGTTTGGAGCCAGGTGAGTGTTTCTACTGGATATGCATTTAAATGGTTAAGAATTTGACTTGATTCCTTTTCTGTTTTCCAGGTGACATCAGTCTAATGGCCAATGATTTGGAGTCAGGTGAGTCGATCTACTAGATGTGTATTTAAATGGTCACAGCATTTTCATTTAAATCTTTCACTTCTCCTCCTATGCTGGGCTTTGGAGTTGGCGTAGTGTTGGACTGGAAAATCACTTTATGCATGGTGCCCAATGCAAGGAGGTAGAATTCCATGTAGCGTCGCACAATAAATGTCCAAATAAAAATCATATGCACTTGTATTTTGAAGAATAGTTGTTAATAGGGTTATGGGGCATTGGTTGCTGTAGCAAGTTACAAATGGACCTTTCCGACTGACTTGACACTGAACTTTTACTTCCTGGTTATCATGGAGGAAGGCAGTGCTATGTCTAATGTCCCTATTGACTCTGGTGTGTCCATCGCTGATGGTGTGGGAATAAACACTGAAAAAACAGTCAACTGACTGCTGAGAGGTCTGTGGCTAAATGTGAAAGGCTCAGCTGAACCTAGCAGCCAGCATAGGGGATGGCAGCCAAGGTTTCACGTCAAACAACAAATTGTTAAAAAGAAAATGGTGACGGACCTGGTTCGTTTGTGCAATGATGCTGCATGCGTAAAAATAGTGTTCAACAAGGAATGTGTTTGAGGTGCAACTGGGTTTCAAACAATGAAGGTGATGCACATTATGGTGTTTCAAATGTTGTTGACAAACAACCAATTGGCAAATGTGTAAAATGCAGCACTGCTGCATGCATTTATCATCCTGCATTTTTAAATAAAGGTCTGCTTTGGAGGAGCAGGAAGAATAACTAAGGTGGAAGAGCTGCTTGACTTGGAAGCAAACCTTACTGCAACAACTGCAAAATGATTCATCAAATGCCAGATACTGGATGTTCCCAAGCTGCTTAAAAAGTAATGAGCTATCATTTGAAGTAAAATGACATCTGTCAGAGCCTTAAATTCAGCAACTCAACCTTGGAAATTCCTGGACATTGAGGACGCAAACTATCACACAAAAGGGAGGATGTGAGAATGAAGGAAAATATCCAATGGAGTGAATCTCATGACCACATGGAGGAAAAGGAAAGCAGACCAACAATTTTCACCCCAGGCATGTGGACATAAAGGAGTTGGAGGACTGGTGTATCCCATCCATTCTTCCATGAGAGTGAAAACAACTTGGAAGTGTCAATGATGGGAACTTTTGCCTTCTCTGACTAGGGAAGCTTGTCCACATTTTACTCTGGTCATCTAATGCAGAAGGTGAACATCACTGGAGTGAAATCTTCCTTTTTATCCATGGGGTGGGAGGCAGTCATTCCAGGCTGCTCTTTAACTGGTTTGCAGATGGCTGGTTTGGGCAGCAAGAACTTCTGTCCTGTTCAAGAGGTTCTGAAATGGGAGAATATGCAGGTTATCATTGAAAGCACGGTGAAGCCAGATGGGCTGGCAAAATGGCCAAATATATCAAAGATTCAAATCCCATGTATCAAGGCAGGTGTTGTCCTGCTGAGTGGTGCAGAGATGCCTAAGGCATTGGAACCGTAGGTCATCAGGTGCGAGTGAATCTCCTGGATGTGTATTTTGATGACTGTAGGAACTCTATCCTGCAATGCCTTTTTGCTAATGTCACTTGTGGCTTGACTGGGAGGTTTTATTTTATCCTATGTGGCAGAGGTGAATTGGGGTTGCATATTTTTGTTGAACAGAATTTATATCCGTATTGTATCATATATTCATATCCATATTGTCATAACTTGAACTTCAGCAAGACTTTTGAGTCACTACAGTGACAATATGTTTGAAAAAGGTTTCTCCTAAGTCTTTAGATCATCAACCTAATGGCCATGTGGGTGTTTCTCTTAGAAATCAAGGTCAAGCGGTCTGGAGCCAGGTGAGTGTTTCTACTGGATGTTTATTTCCATGGTGATATTTTGACTTGTTCCTTCTGTTCTCCAGGTGCCATCACCCGAATGGCCTACAATTTCGAGTTGTCGAGCTTAAATGCTTTGGAGTCAGGTGAGTGTTTCTACTGGATGTTTATTTCAATGACTATGAAAACATTTGTTCTGTTCTCCAGGTGACATCAGCCTTATGGCCAACAGTTTGGAGCCAGATGAGTTTCTACTGGAGGTGGAGGCCAACCGTTTGGAGCCAGGTGAGCGTTTCTAATAGAGGTGTTTCAATGATATTTGACTTAATTTCTTTTCTCCAGGTGACATCAGCTGAAAGGCCAACGCTATTCAGCCAGGTGTGTTTTTATACTGCAAGTCAAGGCCAAATACTTTGGTGCCAGGTGAGTTTCTTCTGGATGTGTATTTCAATGGTGATATTTTAACTTGCATTATTTTCTGTTCTTGTGTCAACAGACTAATGGCCAACCGTTTGGAGCCAGGTGAGTGTTTCAACTGGATGTTTGCTTCAATGATATGTTGACTAAACATTATTCTGTTCTCTAGGTGACATCAGCCCCATGACCAATGATTTAGAGCCACATGGATGTTTCTCATGGACATCAAGGCCAAACAGTTTGGAGCCAGGTGAGTGTTTCTACTAGATCAGTATTTCAATGGTGACAGCATGTTGGCTTACATATTTTACTTCTCATCCTATGCTGGGCTTTGTAGTTGGTGTGGAGCTGTTGGAGTGTTCTTGGAGCCACGTTGGACTTGAAAATCACTGCATGCATGGCGCCCAACGCAAGGAGGTAGATTTCCATGTAGGGTCACACAATACATGTCTAAATAAAAATCATATGCACTTGTATTTTGAAGAATAGTTGTTAATCCAATGCATTGGTTGCTATAGCAAGTTGCAGGACTTTTTGACACTGAACTTTTACTTCCCGGTTACCATGGAGACATGCAGCGCTATGCTTGATGTCCCCATTGACTCTGGTGTCTGCCGCTGATTGCAGTGATGGTGTGGGAATAAACAATGAAAAAACTAATTATTCAACTGACTGCTGAAGGTTCGTGGTTAAATGTGAAGGGCTGAAAACTGTCAAAGGTTCAACTGAACCTAGCAGCCAGCATAGGGGATGGCATCCAAGGGTTCATGTCAAACAATAATTTGTTAAAAAGAAAATGGTGACGGAGCTGGCTCGGTTGTGCAATGTCACATGCATACATGAAAGTTTCTTTGGTTTAAAGTTCCCCTGATTTAAAAACGGAACCTGAAAGTTGTTGAAAGAAATGGTGTTCAACATGAAATGTATTTCTGAGGTGCGACTGGGTTGCAAACAATGGTGATGCACATAATTATGGTGGTGGATCAAATGTTGACAAATCAATAGATAAAAGTATAAAATCCAGCCCCTCTTCTACTGCAGTAAGAGCAGATGCTGAAAAGGCTGCATTTGTAAAGGAAAGATATGCTTTGGAGGAGCAGAAAGAATAACGGAGGAAGAGCTGCTTGACCTGGAAGCAAACCTTGCTGCAACATCTGCAAAACAACCAGTCAAATGCCAGAGAAACTGGATGTTCCCAAGCCTCTTAAAAACCAATGCGCTGTTTTTGTGAAAAGTAAAATGACATCTGTCGGAACCTTAAATCCAGCAACTCAACCTTGGAAATGCCTGGACATGGAGGACTCAAACATCGCATAATGAACAGGAGGATGTGAGACTGAAGGAAAATATCCAATGGAGTGAATCTTTCTCAACCAATCAGTCAAGACCACAAGGAGGAAAAGGAAAGCAGGCAAACTGTTTTTCATCCCAGGATCATAAATGCAAAGCTGGACCTACAGCCACCATAAGATCACATCCAAGGTTTCATGCCGAACAACAAATCAGTGGTACAAAATGGTTTGACAGACCTGGTTCAGGTGTGCAATGATGCCAAATGCATACATGAATGTTTGTTGGGTTTCATGTCAGCTGATTAAACAAAGGGCTGGAACTTGTTTCAAGGTAAAAATGGTGTTCAAAAAGAAATGCATTTCTGAGATGCAACTTTGAGTTTCAAACAATGGTGATGCACATTATGAAAATGATGGTGGCGCTTCCTATATTGGAAAAATAATAGGAAAACGGGTTAAATCCAGCACCTTTTTTATCGTAGTAAAGAAAAAAAACCTGGATCAAATGGAATCTGGATTCAATGGAAAAGCCTGGATTTAATGGATTCTCCAAACGGTTATTTCATATTGGTTGACATTTTCAATTGAAAGCCACAATGCAATTTGTTTTAATAGTCTTGTTCCTGTATGCTGTCCTGTCTGGGTTTGTCTTGTGTGCCAAGTATGTCTTGTCCCTACTTGAGGCCGGCACCTCGTCATGGTGAGGGGGCTACAAACCCTAACCCTTGACCTAGCAGCAGGTGTAAGGGATCACATCCAAGGTTTCATGGCAAACAACCAATCAAGGGTACAAAATGGGCTGATTTGGGTGTGCAATGACACCAAATGTGTACATGAAAGTTTGTTGGGTTTCATGTCAGCTGATAAAGAGAAACATGAAGCTTGGTTCAAAGCAAAAATTGTGTTCAGTTGAAATGCATTTGTGAAACCAATGATGGGTCAGTTGGGATCAACGAATGATGTTGAAGCACATGATGAACATTATGGTGGCGTTTTCAATGTTGTGAGGAAATAAGTATTAAATCCAATGCCTCTTCTGTTGTGGTTTACAAAAACTGGATCTCAGGAAAAGGCTGCCTGTCTGATTCTCCTGATTGAGGAATTTCTGTTATAAAGGTTTAATGATTATACTTTGTTTTTTACAAACTACAAAAATCCCCAAGAAACACAAAGTTTGAATGTTTTGTAGTCTGAGTTTGTCATGTGCATAAATTATGTCTTGTCCCCAGTTGAGGCCTGCACCTTATTGTGGTGAGCTGCTTTCAACTAAGATGGGACACTTGTGTTCAATTGTTTTGTGAAATCTGTGGTACCATTGAGGATATGCTGAAACCCCGGGGGGGGGGGGGGGGCAGTTGCTACAACAGCTCGGCCTCTATGCAGACACATTCACTGGCTTGGTTTTGTCTAAAGCACTTCTTGGTTTGCTGCCTCTGTACCTTTGCAATTATGATGTACAAACTCTAAAATAACTACAATCTGGTCTAAAGACTTATTTATACTCACAATTCCAACTGTTCATATGGAACTGGGCCGAAAAGCCTTCATGAGTTCTCCATATTCATGGAATACTTTACAGAACGATCTTATACTCTGGGCTGGTATCACTCAGTTTGGGGCCCTTTACACCAGTTGGAAACAAGTCACTGTTTTACCCAACTTATTTTAAAGTGTTTGATTTTTTTCACCCTTATCTTTCATGTGTTCTGTGGCTGTACTTTTATATTTTATGTAATTGTCTTTTGCTATTTATTTAGAACATTTTAGTATTACTGACACTGTAAATTTATTGTATGAACTTCTACCAGGACACACTTAAAAGTTAATATCAATGTCTTGTGAATAATTAAAGCTTCTTACAATACATCAAACATCCAAATCCCACACATCAAGGGAGTGGTTGATCTGAGTGATATAGAGACTCCTAAGAAATTTGAACCTTGGGAAGTCATCAGTTGTGGTGAGTATCTCCTGGATATATATTTCAATGGTGAAAACGTGTTTTTAAAATGATCCTCTTTTCTCCAGGTGTCTTCAGACTTTTGGCCAACAGTTTGCAGCCAGGTCAGTGTTTCTACTGGATCTATATTTCAATGGTGAAAAATGTTTACACTTTTCTTTTTCTTCTGTTCTCTAGATGTCGTCAGCCCAACAGTTTGGAACCAGATGACTGATTCTACTGTGGAGGACAAACAGTTTAGAGTCAGGTGAGTTTTTCTACCCAGTGTGTATTTCAATGGTGACTGTTAGAATTTTTTGCAGTTCTACAGATGACATTACCATTATGGCCAATGGTTTGGAACTAGGTGAGTTTCTGTTGGATGTGCATTTCAATGGTGGCAGTATGTTATTTTAACTCTTACTTCCCACATGACACAGGACTGGTTTGTGGAGCCATGTTGAAGCAGTATTGGACCATTCTTGGAGCAGGGTTGGACCTGAGAATCACTGCACGCACAGCATCCAATGCAAATAGGTAGGATTGCGTGTCGCGTCACACAACAGACGGCCAAATAAAAATCATGTGCACATGTATTTTGAAGTATAGTTGCTAATCCAATGCATTGGTTGCTGTAGTGAGTCACAAATGAACCATTTTGACTGACTGTGCTGACTTTGACACTGAACTTTACTGGTTACCATGGAGACACACTGCACTGTCTGGCATCACCATTGACTCTGGTGCATCCGCTGCCGACTGCGATGGGTTGGGAATAAACACTGAAAAAACAATTCAACTGACTGCTGAGGGGTTTGTAGCTCAGCTTTGTCAAACTAAGCTGAACCTCACAGCCAGTATACTAGGTTTCATGTCAAACAACAAATTTATTGTAAAAAAATGGTGTGAGCTGGGTTGGCTGTGCAATGATGAATGCCTACATGAAAGTTTGCTGGGTTTCATGTTGCCTGATAAAGAATAAACCTGAAAGGTGTTTAATAAAAGGTGTTCAACAAAAGATGTGTTTGAGGTGCAACTGAGTTTCAAACCATGGTGACGCACATGAAAATTATGGCGTTTGAAATGTTTTTGGAAAATGATCAATGGGTAAAAGTGTAAAATCCACAATCTTTTGTTGCATTAAGAGCCAAAGCAGAAAAGGCTGGATGCATTGCTTGTCTTGGAGTTTTAAAGGAAAAGCATGCTTTGGAGGATCTGGAAGAGTAATTGAGGAAGGGCCTCTTGACTTGGAAGCAAAATGTCCTGAAACTGCAAAATCCGTGAAATGCCACAGATGCTGGACATTCTTCCCAATCCTCTTCAAAATCAATGAGCTCTTATTTGGGGAAAAGTAAAACGGTACTGTTCGAACCTCAAAAGCAACTCCACTGTGGAAATACATGGACATCGAGGTGTGCAATGATGCCAAATGCATGCATGAGAGTTGGTTGGGTTTCATGTCACCTGATAAAAAAGAAACCTGAAACTTGTTTCAATGCAACAATGATAAATAAGAAATTCATTTCGGAGGTGCAACCATGGGTTTCAAACATTGAAGGTGATGCACATAATGGTTTTTCCAATGCTGGCAAATAAATGGGGAAATGTGTAAAATCCAGCACCTCAACTTAATTAAAACAAAGTCCTGGATCTCATGGAAAAGCCTTGGCTCAATGGAAACATCTGACAGTAGAAATATCTGGATCTATTGGAAAATTCTGAACATGGCGGATTCTCCTAATTAAGGCATTTCATGTTAAGTTAATTGTCCCATTATTATACGTAACATAAAGCCACAAAACTGGTTGTCTGACTGGTTTTGTGGTCCCCATGTATGTTGTTGATTAAAAAGTTAATGACTGATCCATTTTTTTTTTAAAAACTATGAAAATGACAAATATAAAATTGTTTGAATTGGGATTGCTTTGTAGTCTTGATGTGTTGTCCTCGGAGTTTGTCTTGTGCGCCAAATGTCTTGTCTCGTGTCCCCACTTGAGGCCTACACCTTGTGGTGGTGAGTGGGCTTTAAACTAAGATGGGTCATCTTTGGTACAATTGATGATGCACTGTCACTTTTCACTGTCAATTTAATGACTCGAAGTGTACTTGAGCTGAATAAACACTGTTTTAGAAAATTCCAAGAAGTTTTAAGATCTTTTGTTCCATGCATCTGTTTGCAGGCTGTTGGGTTTAGACAATCTCAGACTCCATCCCCTAATGTTGACTCGTTGGTTGACATGGGCAACAAATGTTAAATGCATGGTGGTTGAACAAAGTGGGTTGAATTGTTTCTTGTAGTGTTAATGTATGTTCCATCTGTGTTGTGTGCCAAGTAGGACTTGTGTCCCACTTGAAGCCTGCAATTTATGCTGCCTGGGCTTTCAACTACGATCGGTCACCTATGTTTAGTTAAATCTGTGGTACAACTCTGTGCAAACATGTTGGGGGAAATGTACAGACAGTAATGGGTTAAACCCTTTGCAGAACGATAAACATAACTTGAGGGTATTGCAAAGTGTTTTTTGTCTGTACATTGCATGCTGTTGGGTTGAGACAATCTCAGACTCCATCCCCTAATGTTGACTCGTTGGTTGACATGGGGAACAAATGCCCAATGCATGGTGGTTGAACCTTAAAGATTTCCTCCAAATGATTCAGTTTCCTATTATGTAAATGTATATTTCTGTGGTTTCTTTCTTGTGGGGGTGTGGAAGACATTCTTCCCAATCAATGAGCTCTTATTTGGGGAAAAGTAAAACGGTATCTGTTCGAACCTCAAAAGCAGCAACTCCGCTGTGGAAACACATGGACAGCAAGGTGTGCACTGATGCCAAATGCATACATGAAAGTTGGTTGGGTTTCATCTCGCATGATAAAAAAGAAACCTGAAACTTGTTTCAATACAACAATGATCAACAAGAAGTGCATTTCTGAGGTGCAACCATGGGTTTCAAACAATGAAGGTGATGCACATAATGGAGGTGTTTCCAATGTTGGCAAATAAATGGGGAAATGTGTAAAATCCAGCACCCCTCAATTTAATTAAAACAAAGCCCTGGATCTCATGGAAAAGTCTTGATTCAATGGAAACATCTGGCTCTCAGTGGAAATATCTGGATCTATTGGACAATTCTGAACGTGGCGGATTCTCCTAATTGTCCCATTGTTCTACAATCAATAAAGTCACAAACATAGTGGCTTCACTGGTTTTGTGGTCTCATGTATGTTTTTACAAACCATGAAAATGAAGAATGCAAAAATTGTTTGAATTGTGATTGGTCATCTTGATGTATGTTGTCCTGTCTGAGTTTGTCTTGTGCGCCAAATGTCTTGTCTTGTGTCCCCACTCGAGGCCTACACCTTGCCGTGGTGAGTGGGCTTTAAACTAAGCTGGGCCACCCATGTTTAAATGTTGGTTACATCTGTGGTACGATTGAGGATGACAGTCACTTTTCACTGTCAGTTTAATAACTTCAAATATACTTGAGCTGAATAAACTGTTTCAGAATATTCCAAGTTGTAACATCTTTTGTTCCATGCATCTGTTTGCATGCTTTTTGGGTTTAGACAATCTCAGACTCTATCCCCTAATGTTGACTCGTTGGTTGACATGGGGAACAAATGTCAAATGCATGGTGGTTGAAGTGTTTCTTGTAGTGTTAATGTATGTTCCATCTGTGTTGTGTGCCAAGTAGGTCTTGTGTCCCACTTGAGGCCTGCAATTTATGCTGCCTGGGCTTTCAACTACGATCGGCCGCCTATGTTTAGTTAAATCTGTGGTACAACTCTGTGCAAATATGTTGGGGGAAATGTAGAGTCAGTAAAGGGTAAAAACTTTTGGCAGAACAATAAACATGAGGGTATTGCAAAGTGTTTTTTGTCTGTACATTGCGTGCTGTTGGGTTTAGACAATCTCAGACTCCATCCCCTAATGTTGACTCGTTGGTTGACATGGGGAACAAATGTCAAATGCATGGTGGTTGAAGTGTTTCTTGTAGTGTTAATGTATGTTCCATCTGTGTTGTGTGCCAAGTAGGTCTTGTGTCCCACTTGAGGCCTGCAATTTATGCTGCCTGGGCTTTCAACTACGATCGGCCGCCTATGTTTAGTTAAATCTGTGGTACAACTCTGTGCAAATATGTTGGGGGAAATGTAGAGTCAGTAAAGGGTAAAAACTTTTGGCAGAACAATAAACATGAGGGTATTGCAAAGTGTTTTTTGTCTGTACATTGCGTGCTGTTGGGTTTAGACAATCTCAGACTCCATCCCCTAATGTTGACTCGTTGGTTGACATGGGGAACAAATGTCAAATGCATGGTGGTTGAAGTGTTTCTTGTAGTGTTAATGTGTGTTCCATCTGTGTTGTGTGCCAAGTAGGTCTTGTGTCCCACTTGAGGCCTGCAATTTATGCTGCCTGGGCTTTCAACTACGATCGGCCGCCTATGTTTAGTTAAATCTGTGGTACAACTCTGTGCAAATATGTTGGGGGAAATGTAGAGTCAGTAAAGGGTAAAAACTTTTGGCAGAACAATAAACATGAGGGTATTGCAAAGTGTTTTTTGTCTGTACATTGCGTGCTGTTGGGTTTAGACAATCTCAGACTCCATCCCCTAATGTTGACTCGTTGGTTGACATGGGGAACAAATGTCAAATGCATGGTGGTTGAAGTGTTTCTTGTAGTGTTAATGTATGTTCCATCTGTGTTGTGTGCCAAGTAGGTCTTGTGTCCCACTTGAGGCCTGCAATTTATGCTGCCTGGGCTTTCAACTACGATCGGCCGCCTATGTTTAGTTAAATCTGTGGTACAACTCTGTGCAAATATGTTGGGGGAAATGTAGAGTCAGTAAAGGGTAAAAACTTTTGGCAGAACAATAAACATGAGGGTATTGCAAAGTGTTTTTTGTCTGTACATTGCGTGCTGTTGGGTTTAGACAATCTCAGACTCCATCCCCTAATGTTGACTCGTTGGTTGACATGGGGAACAAATGTTAAATGCATGGTGGTTGAACAAAGTGGGTTGAATTGTTTCTTGTAGTGTTGATGTATGTTCCATCTGTGTTGTGTGCCAAGTAGGTCTTGTGTCCCACTTGAAGCCTGCAATTTATGCTGCCTGGGCTTTCAACTACGATCGGCCGCCTATGTTTAGTCAAATCTGTGGTACAACTCTGTGCAAACATGTTGGGGGAAATGTAGAGTCAGTAAAGGGTAAAAACTTTTGGCAGAACAATAAACATGAGGGTATTGCAAAGTGTTTTTTGTCTGTACATTGCGTGCTGTTGGGTTTAGACAATCTCACACTCCATCCCCTAATCTTTTGACTTGTTGGTTGACATAGGGCTCAAATGCATGGTGGTTGAACAGTTTGTTTTTGTTTAAATGGGTTTTATTTCTGTGGTTTTTTGTTTTCTCTGAGGGGGGAAGTCGTTGGGGTTAGGGGGGGGTGTAAGTCCATCCATCGGGTATATGTACCATCCCTCCCCCGGTACCCATAGTTTTTCTGCCCATATTGTTGACCAGGGCCCCTGTTGTCCCTCCATCCGGGGTCCCGGTTTTTGCGCCTTCCATAACGCACCGTTGTCCACTCTCCATATTCCCCCATTTTGCCAAAAGAAACTGTCTCCCTCTTCCCACAGCTTCTTTTGCATGAAGGAATGTTTTGTTTTGTTTTATATTTGTTTGAAAATAATGAAGAGAAAAAAATATTGATTGTGTGTATGAACACAATACTATAAAAAAGTCTAGTTTAATTATGAAAATAAACACCGTGATCGGTTTGATATAATTATGCATTCTCAATAAAACCCACTAAGTTATTTTAAAAGCAAAAAAATAATAGTATCCCCAACTTGGGTTACTCCAAAAAAAACGTGCCATGTGTAACGTTTCGACCTTAATAGGTCTTCCTCAGGCACAATATGCACGTTTTATAAAACTCTCAAATGAAGGCTGTGGATCAAGCAGCAGTGTTCTCTCGTCTGTCTGAGGCGCTATGAATGTCCTGCACGTGCAGCTGATAATTAAAGGGAGTGCATGAGTAGGGGAGGGGCTGCTCCCCGGAGCAAGTGTGAGCGTGTAGGGGAGGGGGGACTTTAAACCCTGTATTCCCTGGAGGTTTTTTGAAACCCTATGTTTTACTGTACGGCTGAGCAGTAAGTATTTGTCCTTTCAGGGGTTTGTCTTGATGGACCGGGTAAGTCTTTGTCCTTTCAGGAGTTTGTGTTGATGGCCCGGCAAGTCTTTGTCGTTTCAGGAGTTTGTGTTGATGGCCCGGCAAGTCTTTGTCGTTTCAGGAGTTTGTGTTGATGGCTCGGCAAGTCTTTGTAATTTCAGGAGTTTGTTTTGATGCACCGTCCAAGTAGCAACAATTTTTTTATTTCAGGAGTTTGTGTTGATGCACCGTCCAAGTAGCAACAATTTGTGATTTCAGGAGTTTGTGTTGATGGACCGGCAAGTCTTTGTAATTTCAGGAGTTTGTGTTGATGGACCGTCCAAGTAGCAACAATTTATTTCAGGAGTGTGTTGATGGCTCGGCAAGTCTTTATCATTTCAGGAGTTTGTGTTGATGGACCGTCCAAGTAGCAACAATTTGTCCTTTCAGGAGTTTGGGTTGATGGACCGTCCAAGTAGCAACAATTTGTTATTTCAGGAGTTTGTGTTGATGGACCGGCAAATATTTGTCCTTTCAGGAGTTTTGTGTTGATGGACCGGCAAATATTTGTCCTTTCAGGAGTTTGTGTTGATGGACCGGCAAGTCTTTGTGTTGATGCACCGTCCAAGTAGCAACAATTATTTATTTCAGGAGTTTGTGTTGATGCACCATCCAAGTAGCAACAATTTGTGATTTCAGGAGTTTGTGTTGATGCACCATCCAAGTAGCAACAATTTGTGATTTCAGGAGTTTGTGTTGATGCACCGTCCAAGTAGCAACAATTTGTGATTTCAGGAGTTTGTGTTGATGCACCGTCCAAGTAGCAACCATTTTTTATTTCAGGAGTTTGTGTTGATGCACCGTCCAAGTAGCAACCATTTTTTATTTCAGGAGTTTGTGTTGATGGCCCGGCAAGTATTTGTAATTTCAGGAGTTTGTTTTGATGCACCGTCCAAGTAGCAGCAATTTTTTATTTCAGGAGTTTGTGATGATGCACCACCCAAGTATCAACAATTTTTTATTTCAGGAGTTTGTGTTGATGGACCGGCAAATATTTGTCCTTTCAGGAGTTTTGTGTTGATGGACCGGCAAATATTTGTCCTTTCAGGAGTTTGTGTTGATGGACCGGCAAGTCTTTGTGTTGATGCACCGTCCAAGTAGCAACAATTATTTATTTCAGGAGTTTGTGTTGATGCACCATCCAAGTAGCAACAATTTGTGATTTCAGGAGTTTGTGTTGATGCACCGTCCAAGTAGCAACAATTTGTGATTTCAGGAGTTTGTGTTGATGCACCGTCCAAGTAGCAACAATTTGTGATTTCAGGAGTTTGTGTTGATGCACCGTCCAAGTAGCAACCATTTTTTATTTCAGGAGTTTGTGTTGATGCACCGTCCAAGTAGCAACCATTTTTTATTTCAGGAGTTTGTGTTGATGGCCCGGCAAGTATTTGTAATTTCAGGAGTTTGTTTTGATGCACCGTCCAAGTAGCAGCAATTTTTTATTTCAGGAGTTTGTGATGATGCACCACCCAAGTATCAACAATTTTTTATTTCAGGAGTTTGTGTTGATGGCCCCGCAAGTCTTTGTGATTTCAGGAGTTTGTGTTGATGCACCATCCAAGTAACCATTTTTTATTTCAGGAGTTTGTTGATGGACCGGTAAGTATTTGTAATTTAAGGTGCTTGTGTTGATGGACCGGCAAGTATTTGTAATTTCAGAAATTTGTGTTGATGGACCGTCCAAGTGGCAAGTATTTGTGATTTCAGGAGTTTGTTGATGGACCAGCAAGTATTTGTGATTTCAGGAGTTTGTGTTGATGCACCGTCCAAGTAGCAACAATTTTTTGTTTCAGTAGTTTGTGTTGATGCACCGTCCAAATAGCAAAAATGTTTTATTTCTGGAGTTTGTGTTGATGGCCCGGCAAGTATTTCTCCATCAACACAAACTCCTGAAATAAAATTTTTTTGCTATTTGGATGGTGCATCAACACAAACTCCTGAAATAAAAAATTGTTGCTACTTGGACGGTGCATCATCACAAACTCCTGAAATCATAAATATTTGTGGGGTTAGGGTTAAGTCCTAGGGTGGGGTTAGGGTTAAGTCCTAGGGTGGGGTTAGGGTTAAGTCCTAGGGTGGGGTTAGGGTTAAGTCCTAGGGTGGGGTTAGGGTTAAGTCCTAGGGTGGGGTTAGGGTTAAGTCCTAGGGTGGGGTTAGGGTTAAGTCCTAGGGTGGGGTTAGGGTTAAGTCCTAGGGTGGGGTTAGGGTTAAGTCCTAGGGTGGGGTTAGGGTTAAGTCCTAGGGTGGGGTTAGGGTTAAGTCCTAGGGTGGGGTTAGGGTTAAGTCCTAGGGTGGGGTTAGGGTTAAGTCCTAGGGTGGGGTTAGGGTTAAGTCCTAGGGTGGGGTTAGGGTTAAGTCCTAGGGTGGGGTTAGGGTTAAGTCCTAGGGTGGGGTTAGGGTTAAGTCCTAGGGTGGGGTTAGGGTTAAGTCCTAGGGTGGGGTTAGGGTTAAGTCCTAGGGTGGGGTTAGGGTTAAGTCCTAGGGTGGGGTTAGGGTTAAGTCCTAGGGTGGGGTTAGGGTTAAGTCCTAGGGTGGGGTTAGGGTTAAGTCCTAGGGTGGGGTTAGGGTTAAGTCCTAGGGTGGGGTTAGGGTTAAGTCCTAGGGTGGGGTTAGGGTTAAGTCCTAGGGTGGGGTTAGGGTTAAGTCCTAGGGTGGGGTTAGGGTTAAGTCCTAGGGTGGGGTTAGGGTTAAGTCCTAGGGTGGGGTTAGGGTTAAGTCCTAGGGTGGGGTTAGGGTTAAGTCCTAGGGTGGGGTTAGGGTTAAGTCCTAGGGTGGGGTTAGGGTTAAGTCCTAGGGTGGGGTTAGGGTTAAGTCCTAGGGTGGGGTTAGGGTTAAGTCCTAGGGTGGGGTTAGGGTTAAGTCCTAGGGTGGGGTTAGGGTTAAGTCCTAGGGTGGGGTTAGGGTTAAGTCCTAGGGTGGGGTTAGGGTTAAGTCCTAGGGTGGGGTTAGGGTTAAGTCCTAGGGTGGGGTTAGGGTTAAGTCCTAGGGTGGGGTTAGGGTTAAGTCCTAGGGTGGGGTTAGGGTTAAGTCCTAGGGTGGGGTTAGGGTTAAGTCCTAGGGTGGGGTTAGGGTTAAGTCCTAGGGTGGGGTTAGGGTTAAGTCCTAGGGTGGGGTTAGGGTTAAGTCCTAGGGTGGGGTTAGGGTTAAGTCCTAGGGTGGGGTTAGGGTTAAGTCCTAGGGTGGGGTTAGGGTTAAGTCCTAGGGTGGGGTTAGGGTTAAGTCCTAGGGTGGGGTTAGGGTTAAGTCCTAGGGTGGGGTTAGGGTTAAGTCCTAGGGTGGGGTTAGGGTTAAGTCCTAGGGTGGGGTTAGGGTTAAGTCCTAGGGTGGGGTTAGGGTTAAGTCCTAGGGTGGGGTTAGGGTTAAGTCCTAGGGTGGGGTTAGGGTTAAGTCCTAGGGTGGGGTTAGGGTTAAGTCCTAGGGTGGGGTTAGGGTTAAGTCCTAGGGTGGGGTTAGGGTTAAGTCCTAGGGTGGGGTTAGGGTTAAGTCCTAGGGTGGGGTTAGGGTTAAGTCCTAGGGTGGGGTTAGGGTTAAGTCCTAGGGTGGGGTTAGGGTTAAGTCCTAGGGTGGGGTTAGGGTTAAGTCCTAGGGTGGGGTTAGGGTTAAGTCCTAGGGTGGGGTTAGGGTTAAGTCCTAGGGTGGGGTTAGGGTTAAGTCCTAGGGTGGGGTTAGGGTTAAGTCCTAGGGTGGGGTTAGGGTTAAGTCCTAGGGTGGGGTTAGGGTTAAGTCCTAGGGTGGGGTTAGGGTTAAGTCCTAGGGTGGGGTTAGGGTTAAGTCCTAGGGTGGGGTTAGGGTTAAGTCCTAGGGTGGGGTTAGGGTTAAGTCCTAGGGTGGGGTTAGGGTTAAGTCCTAGGGTGGGGTTAGGGTTAAGTCCTAGGGTGGGGTTAGGGTTAAGTCCTAGGGTGGGGTTAGGGTTAAGTCCTAGGGTGGGGTTAGGGTTAAGTCCTAGGGTGGGGTTAGGGTTAAGTCCTAGGGTGGGGTTAGGGTTAAGTCCTAGGGTGGGGTTAGGGTTAAGTCCTAGGGTGGGGTTAGGGTTAAGTCCTAGGGTGGGGTTAGGGTTAAGTCCTAGGGTGGGGTTAGGGTTAAGTCCTAGGGTGGGGTTAGGGTTAAGTCCTAGGGTGGGGTTAGGGTTAAGTCCTAGGGTGGGGTTAGGGTTAAGTCCTAGGGTGGGGTTAGGGTTAAGTCCTAGGGTGGGGTTAGGGTTAAGTCCTAGGGTGGGGTTAGGGTTAAGTCCTAGGGTGGGGTTAGGGTTAAGTCCTAGGGTGGGGTTAGGGTTAAGTCCTAGGGTGGGGTTAGGGTTAAGTCCTAGGGTGGGGTTAGGGTTAAGTCCTAGGGTGGGGTTAGGGTTAAGTCCTAGGGTGGGGTTAGGGTTAAGTCCTAGGGTGGGGTTAGGGTTAAGTCCTAGGGTGGGGTTAGGGTTAAGTCCTAGGGTGGGGTTAGGGTTAAGTCCTAGGGTGGGGTTAGGGTTAAGTCCTAGGGTGGGGTTAGGGTTAAGTCCTAGGGTGGGGTTAGGGTTAAGTCCTAGGGTGGGGTTAGGGTTAGGGTTAAGTCCTAGGGTGGGGTTAGGGTTAGGGTTAAGTCCTAGGGTGGGGTTAGGGTTAGGGTTAAGTCCTAGGGTGGGGTTAGGGTTAGGGTTAAGTCCTAGGGTGGGGTTAGGGTTAGGGTTAAGTCCTAGGGTGGGGTTAGGGTTAGGGTTAAGTCCTAGGGTGGGGTTAGGGTTAGGGTTAAGTCCTAGGGTGGGGTTAGGGTTAGGGTTAAGTCCTAGGGTGGGGTTAGGGTTAGGGTTAAGTCCTAGGGTGGGGTTAGGGTTAGGGTTAAGTCCTAGGGTGGGGTTAGGGTTAGGGTTAAGTCCTAGGGTGGTTAGGGTTAGGGTTAAGTCCTAGGGTGGTTAGGGTTAGGGTTAAGTCCTAGGGTGGGGTTAGGGTTAGGGTTAAGTCCTAGGGTGGTTAGGGTTAGGGTTAAGTCCTAGGGTGGGGTTAGGGTTAGGGTTAAGTCCTAGGGTGGTTAGGGTTAGGGTTAAGTCCTAGGGTGGTTAGGGTTAGGGTTAAGTCCTAGGGTGGTTAGGGTTAGGG
>NC_137672.1:19796810-19801810 GCF_963422515.1 Blennius ocellaris | reverse complement strand
GGTACGGTCTGCTCGCCAGGTACGTCGATTCTCTTTTCTATTTGAACGCCGTCACCGGATGGCGGGATGGCGGGGTGGCGGGATGGTGGGATGGTGGGATGGCGGGATGGAGGGATGGCGGGATGGCGGGATGGTGGGATGGCGGGATGGCGGGATGGCAGTACGGTGGGATGGCGGGATGGGGGGATGGCGGGATGGCGGGGTGGCGGGATGGTGGGATGGTGGGATGGCGGGATGGCAGGATGGCGGGATGGCAGGATGGTGGGATGGCGGGATGGCGGGGTGGTGGGATGGTGGGACGGCGGCACGGTGGGATGGCGGGACAGTGGGACGGTGGGATGGCAGTACGGCGGGATGGCGGGATGGCAGTACGGCGGGATGGTGGGATGGTGGGATGGCGGGATGGAGGGATGGCGGGATGGCGGGGTGGCGGGATGGCGGATGGCGGGATGGTGGGATGGCGGGATGGAGGGATGGTGGGATGGTGGGATGGTGGGATGGTGGGATGGTGGGACGGCGGGATGGCGGGATGGAGGGATGGCGGGATGGCGGGATGGCGGGACGGCGGGATGGCGGGATGGCGGGATGGAGGGACGGCGGGATGGCGGGGGTGGCGGGATGGCGGGGTGGTGGGATGGCGGGACGGCGGCACGGTGGGATGGTGGGAAGGCGGTCTGGCGGGACGGCGGTATGGACGCTGCGTTGCGTTGCAGAGTTGCCTGGAGGTGGACCCAGAGGAACGTTCTCCGTGTTCCGAGCTGTTGGAACGTCCGCTCTTCACGCAGGATTCTTTTCACCTCAGGTATCGTCTCACTTCTCGCCCAGTCCAGCGTCTTTTAACGGAGTCGTCACACTTTTCCTCCTCAGAACAATTCTGAAGTGTTGAAACCGAAACGGTTTGGGCTCTTCGGTCAAACCACAATCGCCCACAAGGGGGCGACATGATTAGAGCCGCTCAACCAGGGCCTTTATGCTAACGCTATGCTATTGCTATCCACGATTGGAGACGCTTAACCAGGGTCTTTATGCTAACGCTATGCTATCGCTATCCAAAATTGGAAACGCTTAACCAGGGTCTTTATGCTAACGCTATGCTATCACTATCCACGATTGGAGACGCTCAACCGTCTGACGACTCCTTTAAATGGACAAAGTCAGAATCCCTCGACGAAGGTCTTCACTCTGGACTCATCCGGTCTTCGTGTCTCTGCACAGATTCCTGGACGAGCTCAATGCTCAGATTCAGAAAGGCCAAAGAGAAAACTCTACCCTGCCCACGATAACCAAAACCCCGAGACGAGGAGCCGAGGACGGGGACGAGAAGACTCGCCGAGCCCGGGACAGGAAGCAGGCCGAGGACTTGGACGAGAAAGTCCACAAGGACAAGGCCAAAGGGAGGACCAACACCAAGCCTTGCAAGGCGGCAGAACCGTCGACCAAACAAGCTAAAGCCGTCGGACACAAGGTTCCTGGACCGTCTCCTACAGCGCTGAAAAACAAACAAGCCGCCGGCGTGGAGAGTTCCAGGTCAACCAGACCTCCAATGTCAGACCCACCGGATCCACCAGAGCCAACGCGCCAGAGAACGGACGAATGTCGCAACGTGAGGAAAGACGTAGGGAAGAAAGTGTGGAAAACGCCTGGCGGAAGCCTGATGGAAACCAGCAAACCCTCCAATCCAGAGCAAGACCCAGAGTCTGGAAAGAGCCGGAACAGAGCCAAAGGGTCCAAGAGTTCCAGGGACGGTCCGGGTTTGAGGTCCCCTTCCAAACCGCCGGGATCGGGTCGTAGAGCCGCAGACAGAATCACCGAAGTGTCGAGCGTCGGTCCAGTGGAGGAGAGAAAAATCACTCCAGAATGTGAGACCAGATCGGACTCGAGAGACCCTGGTTCTCTGGACGTGGTACCGTCAAACCCCAAACCGCCCACGACCACCAGACCAACCGAGAGCTCCTCATCTTGGCCCAACGGTTCAACTCAGTCCTCCACAAGTCCAAACGTCTCCAGAGGCGATCGGGTTACGAAGAGGCTCCCCGACGAGAAGCACCCGACCCCAGACTCTGGAGAAAATCCGGCACGACCCGGTTCAGCGTCCGGAACCGGAGCAGACGACGGCCGACCGATCAGAGATCTCAAGGACGACGTGAAGAGGAAGGTGGGACCAGGAGCCCGAACCACGTCGCCGTCCGCGCTGCGTGAACACGCGCCGGGAGGGACGGCTCTCCCGAAGCCTCGCGGCGTTCCCGATGGAGAAGATCGTGAAGGTCCAGCGTCTTCGGTGTCCGGCGGAACGGAAACCAAAGCTCCGGTCGGCGGAACGTCGAGTGACCAGAAGAGTTTGAGCCACGTGGAATCCGTGGTGAAGCCCTCGAGCCCGGGCGCTCTCGGGACGGCCGGAGTCGCTGGGGCGAAGGCGGCGACGGACGCCGACGAGGACCTGACCTGCCCCTCCCCCTCCCCCGCCCCGCTACGTCTCCGCCCCCCCACCGGGAGCTCGGCGGGCGGCGGACGTCTGACGCCCAGAAGCAGGTAACGACCCGGAACCTCCCGTCCCGAGAGCTGGACTTTCATGACACCCGATCCGCCGTCTTCCAAACTCGAAATTCCCGAGTCGTCGCAGTCGCGGTACTGATCCCTGTAAAAGCCCCGCCCCCTTTGAGCGGCTAGCGACAGAACGCGGCTAACGTGAGCTTGTCTTGATCGATTTGACGCGATGCTTCTCTCTGCAGGTGCGTGAATAAAGTCGCCCGACACCGCGGCGCCGCTCCGGCGCGACGGAACCAACACTTTTCGTCGGGCCACGTCAGCGGACTGTTCGGCTGCGAACGCTCGCGGCTGACCGACCTCCGCGACCTCCGCGACCTCCGCGACCTCCGCGTCGGAGGCAGCGGCGGTGCGGCGGAAAAAAAACATGATGCTCATTCATTTCCCGGATTCCAGAAGATCGGTGGGACCCGAGATCGGGAGCATAGAAGGTTCGTCAGTGGGTCTCCTCTGGGGGGCGCCAGACAGCTAGCATACAATGCTAGTGGATGTTAACAACTACTTATAAAACTCTTTCCGAGCTGTGATGGCGTCCATTTTCTTCTCCTCTAACATCAGATTATAGAGCATCTTCCTCCTCTAACACCAGATTATAGACCGTCTTCCTCCTCTAATCCAGATTATAGAGCATCTTCCTCCTCTAACACCAGATTATAGAGCATCGTCCTCCTCTAACACCAGATTATAGACCGTCTTCCTCCTCTAATCCAGATTATAGAGCATCTTCCTCCTCTAACATCAGATTATAGAGCATCTTCCTCCTCTAACACCAGATTATAGACCGTCTTCCTCCTCTAATCCAGATTATAGAGCATCTTCCTCCTCTAACATCAGATTATAGAGCATCTTCCTCCTCTAACACCAGATTATAGAGCATCTTCCTCCTCTAACACCAGATTATAGAGCATCGTCCTCCTCTAACACCAGATTATAGAGCATCTTCCTCCTCTAATCCAGATTATAGAGCATCTTCCTCCTCTAATCCAGATTATAGAGCATCTTCCTCCTCTAATCCAGATTATAGAGCATCTTCCTCCTCTAATCCAGATTATAGAGCATCTTCCTCCTCTAATCCAGTAATCCAGCTGTGAGCAGATTAACTTTCAGGATTTCTTCTCTCTCCTCAGACAAACAGAACAAAAGAAGCAAGACGGACCAGCAGAAGGACAAACATCTGGTTCCTTCCAGTCCAGAACCGCAGCAGCTCAGACCCGAGACAGAACCGCTAACGGGCTCGTTAACGGGCTAGCTAACGGGCTAGCTAACAGCAAGTCCATACATTTTGAAGGTCAGAACGAATAAATATAAACAAATATGACAACAGCGGTTTCTGCAGTACTTTAGATGATTTCACTGACTGGTGCTTTTCCCTGGTTCTGGTAGGGGGTAGGGGTCCAGAACCTGGTTCTGGTAGGGGGTCGGGGTCCAGACCCTGGTTCTAGTAGGGGGTAGGGGTCCAGACCCTGGTTCTGGTAGGGGGTAGGGGTCCAGACCCTGGTTCTAGTAGGGGATAGGGTCCAGAACCTGGTTCTGGTAGGGGGTAGGGGTCCAGACCCTGGTTCTAGTAGGGGGTAGGGGTCCAGACCCTGGTTCTAGTAGGGGGTAGGGGTCCAGACCCTGGTTCTGGTAGTGGGTATGTGTCCAGACCCTGGTTCTGGTAGGGGGTAGGGGTCCAGACCCTGGTTCTAGTAGGGGGTAGGGGTCCAGACCCTGGTTCTGGTAGGGGGTATGTGTCCAGACCCTGGTTCTGGTAGGGGGTAGGGGTCCAGACCCTGGTTCTGGTAGGGGGTATGGGTCCAGACCCTGGTTCTGGTCAAGTTGAACCTGTACAGATTAACGGACACACTTCCATACCATTCCGCGCCGCCTTGGCGTAACGTGTTTTATTGACTCGTACCTAAAAAACTGCGACAGATTTTCAGAAACAAAGTTACAAAGTTTATACGAAGGAAACACGACTTCAGGCTTCAGCTAGCGGTTGTGACCGCGGCTAGCCTCGGACGGGCTCTACGGGAAGCGGCCATCTTGGTTTCCACCCTGACGCGTTGCGTTCACCTGGTCGTCGCTCTGAGTTCGGAAACTTCAGTGCGTCGTACGTTTTTGTGTTTGTGTTTCTGGTCAGGGGAGTGAAGACGTCCCGACGTAGCGTGTGGATGAAAGGAAGTTCTGGAAGCTCCGCCCCTTCAAAGCGAGAATTCTAAATGGTGAACTTCTTCAAGTTGCGATCTCAGTCTTTGATCTTTACGACTCGTCACTCGACTCCTCGGAAGACGACGACGACGCCTTCCAGGTTTGGCGTCTGTTGCTCCTCGAAGTGACGCGGTGACGTCGCCGCGCTCCCATTGGCCGAGGATCGGAGGCGTGTCCTCCGCCACCGGCCAGGAGGCGGGAAAGGAGGCGCAGGACGACGTCGGAGCGCCGGCTGACGATTGGTCCTCCTGCGGCCGGCCGAGTCC
>NC_137672.1:19779310-19791810 GCF_963422515.1 Blennius ocellaris | reverse complement strand
TCTTCACCACTAGAGGGCAGTGTGTTGCAGAGTAATCATGTATAAATACTCTTCACCACTAGAGGGCAGTGTGTTGCAGAGTAATCCTGTATAAATACTCTTCACCACTAGAGGACAGTGTGTTGCAGAGTAATCCTGTATAAATACTCTTCACCACTAGAGGGCAGTGTGTTGCAGAGTAATCAAGTATAAATACTCTTCACCACTAGAGGACAGTGTGTTGCAGAGTAATCCTGTATAAATACTCTTCACCACTAGAGGGCAGCACAGAACTTTGCGGGTGAAATGTAAAGTGACAGACGTCAGTGTGGTTCATCTCCACCTCCTGCTACCATCTTGTATCAAAGTACTGTGTCAGTTGCCGTGGAGACGGGGGGGCGTCGCCCTACTGGCCCTACTGGCCCTACTGGTCCTGGTCCTACTGGTCCTACTGGTCCTACTAGTCCTGGTCCTACTAGTCCTGGTCCTACTAGTCCTGGTCCTACTAGTCCTGGTCCAGCAGCGCCACCAGGCTGAGGAGGAGCCAGAGCACCAGGAGGTGCGAGGTCACCAGGAGGAGCGCCACCGGGTACAGGTGGCGCCGGGGGGCCTTCAGCAGGGCGGAGCCACGGAGCTCTGGGGGCGGAGCCTCCGGGTCACCTGACCACGAGACGCCGCGGCCCGATTGGACGAAGCAGCCCAGCATCTGTCCCCAGGACAGACGGGACCTGGAGGAGGAGGAGGAGGAGGAAGGAGAGGAAGAGGAGGAAGGAGAGGAAGAGGAGGAAGGAGAGGAGGAGGAGGAGGAAGGAGAGGAAGAGGAGGAAGGAGAGGAAGAGGAGGAGGAGGAGGAGGAGGAGGAGGAGGAGGAGGAAGGAGAGGAAGAGGAGGAAGGAGAGGAAGAGGAGGAAGAGGAGGAAGGAGAGGAAGAGGAGGAGGAAGGAGAGGAGGAGGAGGAAGGAGAGGAAGAGGAGGAAGAGGAGGAAGGAGAGGAAGAGGAGGAGGAAGGAGGAGCCAAAGACAAAGGGCAGTGAGGAGAAAGTGTGAAGTGAAAGAGAAACCCTGAAGCAGTGAAGGAGGAGCAGAGAGGAGTAGAGGAGACGCAGCGGCGCTGCTCACCTCCTCATGCAGTCCAGCGCCGTGCCGAAGTGCTGCTGGGCCAGAGCGTGGTGCTGCAGCAGCAGCCTGCACTGCTCCAGAGTCACCGACATGGCCGTACGGTCCTTAGCGCTCTTACAGCTCGTCAGCCGTACGCCGTTCACCGCGCGGCACACCTGCCACACAGTCACTTCTAGAATAAGTTACTGTTCTAGAATGAGGTACTGTTCTAGAATGAGTTACTGTTCTAGAATGAGGTACTGTTCTAGAATGAGTTACTGTTGTAGAATGAGTTACAGTTCTAGAATAAGTTACTGTTCTAGAATGAGGTACTGTTCTAGAATGAGTTACTGTTGTAGAATGAGTTACAGTTCTAGAATAAGTTACTGTTCTAGAATGAGTTACTGTTCTAGAATGAGGTACTGTTCTAGAATGAGTTACTGTTCTAGAATAAGTTACTGTTGTAGAATGAGTTACAGTTCTAGAATAAGTTACTGTTCTAGAATGAGTTACTGTTGTAGAATGAGTTACAGTTCTAGAATAAGTTACTGTTCTAGAATGAGTTACTGTTCTAGAATGAGGTACTGTTCTAGAATGAGTTACTGTTCTAGTATAAGTTACTGTTCTAGAATGAGTTACTGTTCTAGAATGAGGTACTGTTCTAGAATGAGTTACTGTTCTAGAATAAGTTACTGTTGTAGAATGAGTTACAGTTCTAGAATAAGTTACTGTTCTAGAATGAGTTACTGTTCTAGAATGAGGTACTGTTCTAGAATGAGTTACTGTTCTAGAATAAGTTACTGTTGTAGAATGAGTTACAGTTCTAGAATAAGTTACTGTTCTAGAATGAGTTACTGTTCTAGAATGAGGTACTGTTCTAGAATGAGGTACTGTTCTAGAATAAGTTACTGTTCTAGAATGAGTTACAGTTCTAGAATGAGTTACAGTTCTAGAATGAGTTACTATTGTAGAATGAGTTACTGTTCTAGAATGAGTTACTGTTCTAGAATAAGTTACTGTTCTATAATGAGTTACTGTTCTAGAATGAGTTATGTTCTAGAATGAGTTATGTTCTAGAATGAGTTACGTTCTAGAATGAGTTACAGTTCTAGAATGAGTTACTGTTCTAGAATGAGTTACAGTTCTAGAATAAGTTACTGTTCTAGAATGAGTTACTGTTCTAGAATGAGGTACTGTTCTAGAATGAGGTACTGTTCTAGAATGAGTTACAGTTCTAGAATGAGTTACTATTGTAGAATGAGTTACTGTTCTAGAATGAGTTACTGTTCTAGAATAAGTTACTGTTCTAGAATAAGTTACTGTTCTAGAATGAGTTATGTTCTAGAATGAGTTATGTTCTAGAATGAGTTACGTTCTAGAATGAGTTACAGTTCTAGAATGAGTTACTGTTCTAGAATGAGTTACAGTTCTAGAATAAGTTACTGTTCTAGAATGAGTTACTGTTCTAGAATGAGTTACTGTTCTAGAATGAGGTACTGTTCTAGAATGAGTTACAGTTCTAGAATGAGTTACTATTGTAGAATGAGTTACTGTTCTAGAATGAGTTACTGTTCTAGAATAAGTTACTGTTGTAGAATGAGTTAAAGTTCTAGAATAAGTTACTGTTCTAGAATGAGTTACTGTTCTAGAATGAGGTACTGTTCTAGAATGAGTTACTGTTCTAGAATAAGTTACTGTTGTAGAATGAGTTACAGTTCTAGAATAAGTTACTGTTCTAGAATGAGTTACTGTTCTAGAATGAGGTACTGTTCTAGAATGAGGTACTGTTCTAGAATAAGTTACTGTTCTAGAATGAGTTACAGTTCTAGAATGAGTTACAGTTCTAGAATGAGTTACTATTGTAGAATGAGTTACTGTTCTAGAATGAGTTACTGTTCTAGAATAAGTTACTGTTCTAGAATGAGTTACTGTTCTAGAATGAGTTATGTTCTAGAATGAGTTATGTTCTAGAATGAGTTACGTTCTAGAATGAGTTACAGTTCTAGAATGAGTTACTGTTCTAGAATGAGTTACAGTTCTAGAATAAGTTACTGTTCTAGAATGAGTTACTGTTCTAGAATGAGGTACTGTTCTAGAATGAGTTACAGTTCTAGAATGAGGTACTGTTCTAGGATAAGTTACTGTTCTAGAATGAGTTACAGTTCTAGAATGAGTTACAGTTCTAGAATGAGTTACTATTGTAGAATGAGTTACTGTTCTAGAATGAGTTACTGTTCTAGAATAAGTTACTGTTGTAGAATGAGTTACAGTTCTAGAATAAGTTACTGTTCTAGAATGAGTTACTGTTCTAGAATGAGGTACTGTTCTAGAATGAGGTACTGTTCTAGAATAAGTTACTGTTCTAGAATGAGTTACAGTTCTAGAATGAGTTACAGTTCTAGAATGAGTTACTATTGTAGAATGAGTTACTGTTCTAGAATGAGTTACTGTTCTAGAATAAGTTACTGTTCTAGAATGAGTTACTGTTCTAGAATGAGTTATGTTCTAGAATGAGTTACGTTCTAGAATGAGTTACAGTTCTAGAATGAGTTACTGTTCTAGAATGAGTTACAGTTCTAGAATAAGTTACTGTTCTAGAATGAGTTACTGTTCTAGAATGAGGTACTGTTCTAGAATGAGTTACTGTTCTAGAATGAGGTACTGTTCTAGAATGAGGTACTGTTCTAGAATGAGGTACTGTTCTAGAATGAGTTACTGTTCTAGAATAAGTTACTGTTCTAGAATGAGTTACTGTTCTAGAATGAGGTACTGTTCTAGAATGAGTTACTGTTCTAGAATAAGTTACTGTTGTAGAATGAGTTACAGTTCTAGAATAAGTTACTGTTCTAGAATGAGTTACTGTTCTAGAATGAGGTACTGTTCTAGAATGAGTTACTGTTCTAGAATAAGTTACTGTTGTAGAATGAGTTACAGTTCTAGAATAAGTTACTGTTCTAGAATGAGTTACTGTTCTAGAATGAGGTACTGTTCTAGAATGAGGTACTGTTCTAGAATAAGTTACTGTTCTAGAATGAGTTACAGTTCTAGAATGAGTTACTATTGTAGAATGAGTTACTGTTCTAGAATGAGTTACTGTTCTAGAATAAGTTACTGTTCTATAATGAGTTACTGTTCTAGAATGAGTTATGTTCTAGAATGAGTTATGTTCTAGAATGAGTTACGTTCTAGAATGAGTTACAGTTCTAGAATGAGTTACTGTTCTAGAATGAGTTACAGTTCTAGAATAAGTTACTGTTCTAGAATGAGTTACTGTTCTAGAATGAGGTACTGTTCTAGAATGAGGTACTGTTCTAGAATGAGTTACAGTTCTAGAATGAGTTACTATTGTAGAATGAGTTACTGTTCTAGAATGAGTTACTGTTCTAGAATAAGTTACTGTTCTAGAATAAGTTACTGTTCTAGAATGAGTTAGTTTCTAGAATGAGTTATGTTCTAGAATGAGTTACGTTCTAGAATGAGTTACAGTTCTAGAATGAGTTACTGTTCTAGAATGAGTTACAGTTCTAGAATAAGTTACTGTTCTAGAATGAGTTACTGTTCTAGAATGAGTTACTGTTCTAGAATGAGGTACTGTTCTAGAATGAGTTACAGTTCTAGAATGAGTTACTATTGTAGAATGAGTTACTGTTCTAGAATGAGTTACTGTTCTAGAATAAGTTACTGTTGTAGAATGAGTTAAAGTTCTAGAATAAGTTACTGTTCTAGAATGAGTTACTGTTCTAGAATGAGGTACTGTTCTAGAATGAGTTACTGTTCTAGAATAAGTTACTGTTGTAGAATGAGTTACAGTTCTAGAATAAGTTACTGTTCTAGAATGAGTTACTGTTCTAGAATGAGGTACTGTTCTAGAATGAGGTACTGTTCTAGAATAAGTTACTGTTCTAGAATGAGTTACAGTTCTAGAATGAGTTACAGTTCTAGAATGAGTTACTATTGTAGAATGAGTTACTGTTCTAGAATGAGTTACTGTTCTAGAATAAGTTACTGTTCTAGAATGAGTTACTGTTCTAGAATGAGTTATGTTCTAGAATGAGTTATGTTCTAGAATGAGTTACGTTCTAGAATGAGTTACAGTTCTAGAATGAGTTACTGTTCTAGAATGAGTTACAGTTCTAGAATAAGTTACTGTTCTAGAATGAGTTACTGTTCTAGAATGAGGTACTGTTCTAGAATGAGTTACAGTTCTAGAATGAGGTACTGTTCTAGGATAAGTTACTGTTCTAGAATGAGTTACAGTTCTAGAATGAGTTACAGTTCTAGAATGAGTTACTATTGTAGAATGAGTTACTGTTCTAGAATGAGTTACTGTTCTAGAATAAGTTACTGTTGTAGAATGAGTTACAGTTCTAGAATAAGTTACTGTTCTAGAATGAGTTACTGTTCTAGAATGAGGTACTGTTCTAGAATGAGGTACTGTTCTAGAATAAGTTACTGTTCTAGAATGAGTTACAGTTCTAGAATGAGTTACAGTTCTAGAATGAGTTACTATTGTAGAATGAGTTACTGTTCTAGAATGAGTTACTGTTCTAGAATAAGTTACTGTTCTAGAATGAGTTACTGTTCTAGAATGAGTTATGTTCTAGAATGAGTTACGTTCTAGAATGAGTTACAGTTCTAGAATGAGTTACTGTTCTAGAATGAGTTACAGTTCTAGAATAAGTTACTGTTCTAGAATGAGTTACTGTTCTAGAATGAGGTACTGTTCTAGAATGAGTTACAGTTCTAGAATGAGGTACTGTTCTAGGATAAGTTACTGTTCTAGAATGAGTTACAGTTCTAGAATGAGTTACAGTTCTAGAATGAGTTACTATTGTAGAATGAGTTACAGTTCTAGAATAAGTTACTGTTCTAGAATGAGGTACTATTCTAGAATGAGTTACAGTTCTAGAATGAGTTACTGTTCTAGAATGAGTTACTATTGTAGAATGAGTTACAGTTCTAGAATGAGTTACAGTTCTAGAATAAGTTACTGTTCTAGAATGAGTTACTGTTCTAGAATAAGTTACTGTTCTAGAATTAGAGTTCTAGAATAAGTTACAGTTCTAGAATGAGTTACTGTTCTAGAATGAGTTACTGTTCTAGAATGAGGTACTGTTCTAGAATGAGTTACTGTTCTAGAATGAGGTACTGTTCTAGAATGAGTTACTGTTCTAGAATGAGTTACAGTTCTAGAATAAGTTACTGTTCTAGAATGAGGTACTATTCTAGAATGAGTTACAGTTCTAGAATGAGTTACTGTTCTAGAATGAGTTACTATTGTAGAATGAGTTACAGTTCTAGAATGAGTTACAGTTCTAGAATAAGTTACTGTTCTAGAATGAGTTACTGTTCTAGAATAAGTTACTGTTCTAGAATTAGAGTTCTAGAATAAGTTACAGTTCTAGAATGAGTTACTGTTCTAGAATGAGTTACTGTTCTAGAATGAGGTACTGTTCTAGAATGAGTTACTGTTCTAGAATGAGGTACTGTTCTAGAATGAGTTACTGTTCTAGAATGAGTTACAGTTCTAGAATAAGTTACTGTTCTAGAATGAGGTACTATTCTAGAATGAGTTACAGTTCTAGAATGAGTTACTGTTCTAGAATGAGTTACTATTGTAGAATGAGTTACTGTTCTAGAATGAGGTACTATTCTAGAATGAGTTACAGTTCTAGAATGAGTTACTGTTCTAGAATGAGTTACTATTGTAGAATGAGTTACTGTTCTAGAATAAGTTACTGTTCTAGAATTAGAGTTCTAGAATAAGTTACAGTTCTAGAATGAGGTACTGTTCTAGAATGAGTTACAGTTCTAGAATAAGTTACTGTTCTAGAATGAGTTGCGGAACGTGTAGAAACTGAACAGTTTCGTAAACTGGCGCCAAAATTATGAACGTTTCCTGTTTTCGCTTGAAGCCGTCGTCATGGAAACGGAGCCTGAACGCCTCATGGCGACTTTTAGCAACAGGTCTTAGAATCAGTAGGCAAAGTGAGTTTCTTGAAGCGTGTCCTCGTCGTGGCAGTTTGTGAAAGACGGCGGGTTCTCCGCTGTGCGGCAGGTTCTAGGTCGTACCGCGGCCGCCGCCCACAGAACCTCCACGTTCTTCCTCTTCCTCGCCTCCAGGCTGCGGCGCAGAGAACCTAGCAGGTCTGGTAGCGTCTGGAGCGCAGCTGAGGAGGAGGAGGAGGAGGAGGAGGTGGAGGAGGAGGAGGAGGAGGAGGAGAGGAGGAAGAGGAGGAGGTGGAGGAGGAAGAGGAAGAGTAGTCACTGCATCACATGGTGTTACGGTTTGGCAGTAGCGTATGGCAGTAGCGTACGGCAGCGGCGTACCGATGTAGGGCAGCCGCTCGCCCAGCAAGTCGCAGTACGACGTGAGACGACGGCTGTTCTGCTGATTCATCGTCTCCTGGGGGGAGGCGTGGCCTAACCTGCAACACAGTGTGTGAGTGAGAGTGTGTGTGTGTGTGAGTGAGTGAGTGAGTGAGTGAGTGAGTGAGTGAGTGTGTGAGTGTGAGTGTGAGTGTGAGTGTGAGTGTGAGTGTGTGTGTGAGTGTGAGTGTGAGTGTGTGTGTGTGTGTGAGTGTGTGTGTGTGTACCTCTCCGCCAGGCTCTGGCTCTGGTTGATCCCGACATTAAAGAAAACGGCTTCAACTTTTATTAAAACTCCTTTTTTCAGCTCCGGAGGCAAAAACACAAAATTCTGTGGCGGCAAAGGAAGATCGACTATGAAGTGACTCCTGGAGAGAGAGAGAGAGAGAGGGAGGGAGGAGGGGGGGGGGAGAGGGAGAGAGGGGGTGGGGTGAGGTGGAGAACTACCTCTACCTCACTCTTTCTCTTGGTAGAGAGAGGGAGAGAGAGGTAGATAGAGGTATAGAGAGAGAGAGGTAGAGAGAGGTAGAGGTAGAGAGAGGTAGAGGTAGAGAGAGAGGTAGAGAGAGGTAGAGAGAGAGAGGTAGAGAGAGGTAGAGAGAGAGAGGTAGAGAGAGAGACAGGTAGAGGTAGAGAGAGAGAGAGAGAGGTAGAGAGAGAGGTAGAGGTAGAGAGAGAGGTAGAGAGAGGTAGAGAGAGAGAGAGGTAGAGAGAGAGAGGTAGAGAGAGAGACAGGTAGAGGTAGAGAGAGAGAGAGAGAGGTAGAGAGAGAGGTAGATAGAGGTAGAGAGAGAGAGAGAGGTAGAGAGAGAGAGGTAGAGAGAGAGACAGGTAGAGGTAGAGAGAGAGAGAGAGAGGTAGAGAGAGAGGTAGAGGTAGAGAGAGAGGTAGAGAGAGAGGTAGAGGTAGAGAGAGAGAGAGAGGTAGAGAGACAGGTAGAGGTAGAGAGAGAGAGGTAGAGGTAGAGAGAGAGAGGTAGAGAGAGGTAGAGGTAGAGAGAGAGAGGTAGAGAGAGAGGTAGAGGTAGAGAGAGAGAGAGAGGTAGAGAGAGAGAGGTAGAGGTAGAGAGAGAGAGGTAGAGAGAGAGAGGTAGAGAGAGGTAGAGGTAGAGGTAGAGAGAGAGAGGTAGAGAGAGAGAGGTAGAGGTAGAGAGAGAGAGGTAGAGAGAGAGAGGTAGAGAGAGGTAGAGGTAGAGCAGCACCAGGTTCCACTCAGTCTCGGCAGCAGGTCTTCTGGTTCTTTCGGTTCTCGACTCAGTGATTCTGAACGACACGTTGTTCAGGTCGGCGACGCCCACTTCCATGTCCTCCAGCATCCCCACCTCCTCACCTGACACACATAGAGCATCTTCCTCCTCACCTGACACACATAGAGCATCTTCCTCCTCACCTGACACACATAGAGCATCTTCCTCCTCACCTGACACACATAGAGCATCTTCCTCCTCACCTGACACACATAGAGCATCTTCCTCCTCACCTGACACACATAGAGCATCTTCCTCCTCACCTGACACACATAGAGCATCTTCCTCCTCACCTGACACACATAGAGCATCTTCCTCCTCACCTGACACACATAGAGCATCTTCCTCCTCTAACATCAGACTACAGAGCATCTTCCTCCTCTAGTCCAGACTATAGAGCATCTTCCCCCTCTAGTCCAGACTACAGAGCATCTTCCTCCTCTAGTCCAGACTATAGAGCATCTTCCCCCTCTAGTCCAGACTATAGAGCATCTTCCCCCTCTAGCCAGACTCCAGACCAGGTGTTACCATAGCAACTCAGCAGGCCCTCAAACTGGACCAGGACTCCCACCAGGTGAAGTTGCTGCAGGAAGAGAAAATCCTCCAGACCCTTGGTAGAGTTTCATCAGGACGCCACACACCACTGCTGCTAGCTGCACACACACACACACACACACACACACACACACACACACACACACACACACACACGTCAGAGAACCACACACTCCCCTGCTCTCTCCCCCCCCTCTCTCTCTCTCCCCTCTCTCTCTCCCCCCCCCTCTCCCTCTCCCACCCCTCTCTCTCTCTCTCCCCCTCCCTCTCCCCCTCTCTCTCGCTCTTGCTCCCCTCTCTCTCTTCCCCCCACTCTCTCTCCCCCTCCCCCTCCCCTCTCTCTCCCCCCCCTCCCCCTCTCTCTCCCCCTCCCTCTCTCTCTCCCCCTCCCTCTCTCCCTCTCTACCCCCCCCCCCCTCTCCCCCCTCCCTCTCCCCCCCCCTCCCCCCCCCCCCCCCCCCCTCACCCCCTGGCTGAACACAGCGTGTCTCCGGACCACCACCGTCGGTCCCACAGACAGGGTGTCCACTGCCGCCCCCTGCAGGACCACGAAGGTCATGGCGGCTCGCTTCGCCTTCGCCGCCGCCTCCCGGACGCAGTCCCTGAGGGTGACCACCAGGGGGAGCAGCTGCTCCTGCCAGGAGGAGGAGGAGGAGGAGGAGGAGGAGGAGGGGGGGGCTGCAGAGGAAGGGCGGAGAGGTCAAACACTGCGTCTCCATGGTAACGGTAAAAACACAACTGTGTGACTGAGTCCCACCAGTGTTCTGGACGGTTCCGTCACCCCTGCTGTCCTGTGGCTCTGATGATGTCATCGGTGGGGGGCGGGGCTCTGATGATGTCATCAGTGTGGGGCGGGGCTCTGATGATGTCATCGGTGGGGGGGCGGGGCTCTCGGCCCTGCAGCCGGTCCACCAAGACCACGATGCAGTTCAGACTCTGTGTCACGTTCACCCACACTCTGTCCTACACACACACACCACACACACACACCCACGTAATTACACACACACACATAGGTACACACACACACACACACACACACATAGGTACACACACACACACACATAAGTACACACACACACATATAAGTACACACACACACACACATAGTACACACACACACATATAAGTACACACACACACACATAAGTACACACACACCCATATAAGTATACACACACACACACACATAAGTACACACACACACACATAGGTACACACACACACATAGGTACACACACACACACACATAAGTACACACACACACATAAGTACACACACACACATATAAGTACACACACACACACATATAAGTACACACACACATAGGTACACACACACACACATATAAGTACACACACACACATATAAGTACACACACACACATATAAGTACACACACACATAGGTACACACACACACACACATAAGTACACACACACACATATAAGTACACACACACACACCCACGTAATTACAACACACACATAGGTACACACACACACACACACACCCACGTAATTACACACACACACTCCCTCTCTCTCACCCACTCCTCTTCGTCGTACTCTTCATCCTCTCCGCCTCGCCGCCCCTCCCGATTGGCTGCGACGCCCTCACACTGCGGCCCGTCGCCATGGACACGGCCCCGGGGGGGCGGGGCTTGTCCGGCGGGCGTCCAGCAGGGCGCCGCTCACCAGCTCGTCCAGCTCGTCCTTCAGGGCGTGAACCAGGTGTACGGTCTGCAGGGGGCGGAGCTACACTTCACGTCTCGCCATGGGGGAGGCTGGTCATGCTGAGTCATGGTGTCCAGACCCCCCCACCTGCTGAGTCATGGTCCCCCACCCCACCTGCTGAGTCAGTGCGTCCAGCGCCCCCACCTGCTGAGTCATGGTGTCCAGACCCCCCCACCTGCTGAGTCAGTGCGTCCAGCGCCCCCACCTGCTGAGTCATGATGTCCAGACCCCCCCACCTGCTGAGTCAGTGCGTCCAGCGCCCCCCACCTGCTGAGTCATGATGTCCAGACCCCCCACCTGCTGAGTCATGGTCCCCCCGCCCCACCTGCTGAGTCAGTGCGTCCAGCGCCCCCCCCAGGCGGGCAGCGTCCTCCAGCACAGAAACGTCCAGCAGCTCCTCTGAGAGACCGAAGATCAGCGGCTGCAGACGGGAGACGCTACGGAGAACCTCCTGTCCTCTGGTCACCTCCTCTGAGGAGTAGGAGAACCTGAGGAGGAGGAGGAGGAGAACCTGAGGAGGAGGAGGAGGAGAACCTGAGGAGGAGGAGGAGTAGGAGAACCTGAGGAGGAGGAGGAGGAGAACCTGAGGAGGAGGAGGAGGAGAACCTGAGGAGGAGGAGGAGTAGGAGAACCTGAGGAGGAGGAGGAGGAGGAGAACCTGAGGAGGAGGAGACACTGAGGAGGAGGAGAACCTGAGGAGGAGGAGGAGGAGAACCTGAGGAGGAGGAGGAGGAGGAGGAGAACCTGAGGAGGAGGAGGAGTAGGAGAACCTGAGGAGGAGGAGGAGGAGAACCTGAGGAGGAGGAGGAGGAGAGGAGGAGGAGAACCTGAGGAGGAGGAGGAGGAGAACCTGAGGAGGAGGAGGAGGAGGAGGAGAACCTGAGGAGGAGGAGGAGGAGAACCTGAGGAGGAGGAGGAAGAGAACCTGAGGAGGAGGAGGAGGAGAACCTGAGGAGGAGGAGAACCTGAGGAGGAGGAGGAGAACCTGAGGAGGAGGAGGAGGAGAACCTGAGGAGGAGGAGGAGGAGGAGGAGAACCTGAGGAGGAGGAGGAAGAGAACCTGAGGAGGAGGAGGAGAACCTGAGGAGGAGGAGGAGGAGAACCTGAGGAGGAGGAGGAGGAGGAGGAGAACCTGAGGAGGAGGAGGAAGAGAACCTGAGGAGGAGGAGGAGAACCTGAGGAGGAGGAGGAGGAGAACCTGAGGAGGAGGAGGAGGAGGAGGAGAACCTGAGGAGGAGGAGGAAGAGAACCTGAGGAGCAGCAGGAGCAGCAGGAGGTCCTACCAGGGTGTTGATGTCACCATGTCTCCTCAGCAGCTTCTTCAATCCTCCATGTTTGAACGACTGGTGATGATCAGCTGGAGCCCCGAAGGTGATGACATCATAACACACCCCTACACACACACACACACACACACACACACACACACACACACACACACACACACACACATACACACACACACACACACTACCTGAGCTGGGGGGGCAGGTTGCTCTCTCTCTCTCACACACACAC
>NC_137672.1:19756810-19774310 GCF_963422515.1 Blennius ocellaris | reverse complement strand
TGTGTGTGTGTGTGTGTGTGTGTGTGTGTGTGCGTGTGTGTGTGTGTTTGAAAAAGTATACATAAGAGGATTACTGTAGCATTTGAACACTCACTTGATTTCACTCCTGTTTTTTTAAATCTCACACACACACACACACACACACACACACACACACACACACACACACACACACTGGATTTTCCTGAACTTCATGACGACGAGGAACAATGAACTGTTAGTTGTAGTGTGTGTGTGTGTGTGTGTGTGTGTGTGTGTGTGTGTTGTACCTCTGCATTGCCCGGTGTGTCTCCACTTCCTGTCTGTCGTCGTCGTCCACACACACTTGGCCTTTGACTCCGGTTGCTATGGCAACCAAACCTTTAAACTCTGGTGGAGCTCAGTGTTACACAACAGCGTCACAGTGTGTGTGTGTGTGTGTGTGTGTGTGTGTGTGTGTGTGTGTGTGTGTGTGTGTGTGTGTGTGTGTGTGTGTGTGTGTGTGTGTGTGGCAGTAAAACCTTCTGCTCCCTCTTGTGGCCACAGAGCAGAATTACATCACCATCAATGACGTCACCAGCACTTTTATATTTTTTTCAATAAAACTTCAACTTGACGTCACGTGAAATTCTAAAAATTAAATAAAAAAAACTTTAATAATAAAGTTAAAGTGTAGCAGAGAAGGTGTTCGTTTGGGTCACGTGACTTCCTGCCAGCAGGTCCTGAGTTGGTAGTTTGCCAACAAAACAGAGAAACGAGACGTCAGACGCACAGAGACAACGTGTGTCGTGACGTCACGCTCTCCCGGGAGGACCGGGGCGGGTGAGCGGGCTCCCCTCGCCTCCCCCCCCGGGAGGAGCGCCGCTCCCCGGGTCCGGTCCGGACTCCGCACCGCCCCGCCGCTCCGGACCGAGCGCTCAACTCTCGCGAGAGCTGAGAGGTTCTGCCGGTCCGGAGGACGCGAGATCTCGCGAGACTCACACTAACTGTTGATGATAAGATGTTTGTCTTATTTATTACGATTATTATCAAATCTAACGGAATTTCCTGGTGTGACGTCACAAAAACGATAAAGTTTTAATTCCTTTTTCGGTTTTGTTGAGAGAATGTGAATTTTTCTTTTGTATTTTTCTTTTATAAGAGTTTCAAAGAGTCTTTTTAAGTTGGTTTGCCTTTGAGTTTTTCCTGAGAAGAGAACGCTCCTCTGTCCCCGCCCGCCCGCTGCGCGCTGGAGGACAAAGCGAGCGCTCCCTGCGAGGAAACACCCGGCCAGGGTTCACTTCCGGGTGTGTTTGACTTGTTTTCCTGAAGCTCCACAACCTGAGGGTGAAGAGGGACTGTGAGGAAGAGGAGGAGGAGGAAGAGGAAGAGTCTTGAGTTTTAGGTAAAAAAAACTGTCAATTTCCTCTTTTCTTGTGTCACTGAATGTGTGTGTGTGTGTGTGTGTGTGTGTGTGTGTGTGTGTGTGTGTGTGTGTGTGTGTGTGTGTCTTCATTGATTTTTATTTCAAGTGAAACTTTTTCCTCCAAAAGTTTTTGTCTATTTTTCAGAAATCTTCAGTTTTTCTCCTAAAACTCTTCAGTTTGAACCCAAAACGTTTGTTTACTTCACTGCTTTATTTGTTTATTGTTTACTGTGAACAGTGGCGGCGTTGTGGTGGCGGCGAGTGGCGAGGAAGACGAGGATGATGACGGCGGAGGACGAGACGGTGAGTCTTCAGTTTCTCTCCCGCCGAACGTGAAGAGATGAATTACTGCCGACTCTGCAGATATTTTCAAGACGTAAACAAATGTTAGCGTCGGGAGGATCTTTGGCGTCGCCGTGGAAACGGGGTGGAAAACGCAACAATAAAAAAAAAATGCTCCGTCGCCATGGAAACGCCGGGAAAAATGCTATTTTCAAAAACACTGTCGCCGTGGAAACAGCGGGAAAAACGCAATTTTCAAAAACACTCTGTTGCCGTGGAAACGAAAACAATCAACAGCGCCAACCCCAGGCCCAACAAGCTAACTACCTATTATTGTTGTTGTTGTTGTTGGTAGTTAGTGAGGTTTTACTAACTAGCCTACTACTGCTATCACTTTCAGTGTTTCTGCTGTTGCCATGGAAACGGACAAAACGTTGCCACAGAAACGTATCTAAAAGTGAAAAAAGGCAAAACGACGTACTGTCACTCGTAGCGTCGCCGTGGAAACGGGAGGTCGGCGTCCGTCGGACGATTTGACCGTTTGTGTAAAAACACGTGTTGTTTGTTCGTGTCGTCACGGCGACGCGACGATTCCGCCTCGTTTGTCATGTGACGGAAATATGAAAGTGACGAAAACGTTCAGATGACAAGTTGTGAACATGAAAGGACGACTAGCTTGATTGTTAACGCGCCGCCACGCCTCCGCCCACAGGAAGTGGACGGCGGCTGTAGCCACGCACCCGGCGGGGTGGTTGCCCCTCCGGCTAGCGCCGCGCCGACTGTTGCCGTGGAGACGACACAAGGCGACGGTAAAACACCCGAACAAAACCTCCACTGGGAACGTTGTCCTCACTTCCCAGTTCCAAGTATTTAGGAAGTAGAGAGGAAGTATTTAGGAAGTAGAGAGGAAGTAGTGAGGAAGTAGAGAGGGAGTAGTGAGGAAGTATTTAGGAAGTAGAGAAGAAGTAGTGAGGAAGTAGAGGAAGTAGAGGGGAAGTAGTGAGGAAGTAGAGAGGAAGTACAGAGGAAGTAGAGAGGAAGTAGAGAGGAAGTAGTGAGGAAGTAGAGAGGAAGTATTTAGGAAGTAGTGAGGAAGTAGAGAGGAAGTAGAGAGGAAGTAGAGAGGTAGTAGAGAGGAAGTAGTGAGGAAGTATTTAGGAAGTAGAGAGGAAGTATTTAGGAAGTATTTAGGAAGTATTTAGGAAGTAGTGAGGAAGTAGAGAGGAAGTAGTTAGGAAGTAGAGAGGAAGTAGTGAGGAAGCAGTGAGGAAGCAGAGAGGAAGTAGTGAGGAAGTAGAGAGGAAGCAGTGAGGAAGCAGTGAGGAAGTAGTGAGGAAGTATTTAGGAAGTAGTGAGGGAGACTCCTTGAGATCCAGTCTGAAGACTACATATCGCGGTTGCTAACCATTAGCCACATGAATCATACAAACACTGAACTGGGAAAACGGAACCTTCCCAGCTGGTAACTTTTCCCAGTTCTCAGCTGAAACTCCTCCTTCATGTCCAGAACTCCCGGCGACGCCACCGGAACCAGGAAGTGGCTCGCTGGTCATCCAGAGCACCAGGAACCCGGCCGGCGAGAAGCTGGAGCGAGTCCGCAAGTGGAGCGTGGCGGCGTACAAGGTGGGCGGAGCTACGGCGGCACTTTCCCGCCACTCTGTTAGCCGACGTCCCGCGGTAAATCCCTTCACCTCTGCGGCAGTGCGCCAGGCAGTCGCTGTCGGAGAAGCTCGGCCGCGGCTCTCGCACCGTGGACCTGGACCTGGAGCCGCGCCTGGAGCTGCTCGCCGACGACCGGCTGCGCTACGGTCACGTGACCCGGCTGGCTCAGACTCTGGCCAATCAGCTGGCTCAGTTCGCCGTCACCCAGAGGTCGCTGGGAGACGCCCTCGCCGACCTCAGCGTCAAAACGCCGGCGCTGCACGTGAGTCCCGAACCCGGCGAAGCTCGAAACAAATTCTGCTAATGCTAAAGCTAACTGAGTGCAATGTGCTAGCGCTACAGCTAACAGCGGGTGCAGTGTGCTAATGCTACAGCTAACAGCTAACAGCGGGTGCAGTGTGCTAGTGCTAAAGCTAACTGAGTGCAATGTGCTAACGCAACAGCCAACAGCGGGTGCAGTGTGCTAGTGCTAAAGCTAGCAGCGGGTGCAGTGTGCTAACGCTACAGCCAACAGCGGGTGCAGTGTGCTAACGCTACAGCCAACAGCGGGTGCACTGTGCTAACGCTACAGCTAACAACGGGTGCAGTGTGCTAATGCTATAGCTAACAGCGGGTGCAGTGTGCTAGTGCTAAAGCTAGCAGCGGGTGCAGTGTGCTAACGCTACAGCCAACAGCGGGTGCAGTGTGCTAACGCTACAGCTAACAGCGGGTGCAGTGTGCTAGTGCTAAAGCAAACAGCGGGTGCAGTGTGCTAATGCTACAGCTAACAACGGGTGCAGTGTGCTAACGCTACAGCTAGTCTGAAACTCGCTGCGCTGGAATCGTCAGGTGGAGTTCGGGATGAACGCGGCGGCTCACAAGTTCCTGTCGAAGAGCGGCGAGACGTTGACGACGGCCGTCGGCGCCTTCACCGCCGACGTCAACACCCTGGTCAACACCACCATGGAGGACACCATGGTCAACGTCCGGCTGTACCAGTCTGCCAGGTGGGCCACGACTCCCACTCCTTTCAAGAAGTCGTCACGGGGAAATCCCTCGTTAAAACACGTATTTTGAAGTCGGACCTCGGTTGGAGCTGAAAATCTGAAGTTTGTACGTTTTGTTTTCCTTTGGGCTCTTTGTTCAAACCAGAATCGCCCACAAGGGGGCGCCACCCCAACACGGGAGGTAGAAATCAGAAACCCATCCATGTTAAATTTTGCGGTTAGCCTAACAGGGCCTAGCGTTTAGCCGCACATAGCCATTAGCCTTGCTTTGAGGTCGCGGTCTTAATCCGATGGGAGGACGAATTGCCCAGAGCGGCTATCAAGGACGACCACAGCCTTACTGTAAGGCATCAACGGGAAGGTTTTCTTCAGCACGCTATCTCGCGGTTAGCGGCTAACATCCGTACCGGCGTGAATCTCTCACGTTGGGGTGTGAAAAATCATCAGCATGAGCTTCGTGTGGATTTTTTTTATTTTGTTCCTGATTAATGTGAAGAACATTTGTAAAGACGTTTAAGGGACTGGATACATGAAAACCAGGTAAAGGTTCCTTTAGGTTCTACGTGTGTTTCTAAAACCCTACTGGGACCCGTCTCGTCCCCCAGGAGGGAGTACGACGCCTACCGGGTGGACCTGGAGGAGCTGAACCTGGGGCCCGGGGGCCCGGCCACCCTGCCCAAACTGGAGCGGGCTCAGAGAAGCTTCCAGAACCAGAGAGAGCGGTACCACAAGATCCGAGACGACCTGTCCGTCAAGGTGACGCTCCTGGAGGAGAACAGGGTGCGTTACAGTCCCGTGTTAAACCTGGAAAAAAAAAAAAAGACGTTTTTATTCCGCAAGTCTTGAATTTGTCCTCCGACTTCCTGCAGGTCAAAGTCCTCCACAACCACCTGTGGCTCCTCCACAGCGCCGTCGCCGCTCAGGCCATCCAGTGCCACCGGTTCCTGGAGCAGAACATCCGACGGGCCGGCGAGCAGCTCGGCGACGCCGGCGTGGACGTCGGCGTGGACGTCGGCGTGGACGCCCCCTCCTGGCTGGAGGAAGGTTGACACAACGAAGCAACGGGGGAGAGGAAATGGAAACACGACGGTGGTTTTCTGGGGAGGAATCAAGCAGAAAGGTTTTACTTGAATGGGACGACGGTCACCTTCTTTATACTGAACTGGAATTTGAGGTTGTGAGTTTTGGAAGAGGCGTCTGGGTCTCGCAGGTGAGACAGACTTGTTCCGAACATCGGGGTCTCGCGGGGAAAATAATAGTTCGGATGATGAATGAGTTTGGAAGTACTGACTTCGGGATAACCGCAGCTGTACTGACCCACAGTGTCGGCAGTGGTTGACGTTAACATTCCTGTGAATGACTGAATACATACGTTTTGATTTGTTTACATCATGCTAGATTGTCGTCATTAAAAAAAACTAAACGCAACAAAATCACCACAATCCAGGTGTGTGACTGTGGTTTTTGGTGATTAATGAACGTGTGAAGTACCGGTGGTAGAAGTTCTTAAAGGTCACATCATTCAAACTCCTGCAGAATTTAACGATCGGTTCCTGTTTGCTGCAGTGGAATTCTGTTCCGACGGACCTTTGTTGTCTTGTTTTATTTTTTAAAAGGGTGTGTGTCCCAGATTATTGGACGTGATGAGATGAGATTTCAACAACTTTGACGGCAAATGTTGCCTCTGTTGTTTGTCGGCCAACAATGTTCCTGAATGGGAGAAGACATGAGCAACGGCAACGGCGTCGACATGAGCAACACGAAACTGTCCAAAGACGTACTGGCGACTACTTGAATGGGCCAAAGGTCAAATTTGGCTTCGTAAGTCTCTGGGTTTGCGTCTGGCTGGTGAAGGATCGGGAGGCTTCTGGAGTCTGGATCCAGAATTTGGGATGCGAACGGGTTTAATCGTGTGGAGTTCTGGGCGGTATCGTCATGATGCCGGTGTCGTCCGATAAAAGCGTTAAAGTCCCAGTGAAATGAAGGTTCCACCTCCAGAACCCTCTGGTGTCTCTTCTAGAACGTTTTCCTGCTAACTGGCTGAAGGTCAAATGTTAAAACACGACAATCTGAGAGAAAATAGCCGATAAACGGCGCTATTTCCTCTGCTGGGCGGAGCTTGTGACAATAATAGAGTGACATCACGAGTTGTGCACACGCCCAAGTTGTGTTTACATTATGGAGGATCAGAGTTTTGACCACGAAGAGGCTGAATTGAACCATATTTCATCATCATGGTCATTTCAAACCCAGTGATTGATGAAGAAGACACAGAAGGTGGTTCTGCCATCGGTGACCCCGTCTGGAACATGTTTGAGGAAGCAGAAGACGCTTCGTCCTCCATTCGTCCTCGTCTCCTCGCCTCAGCAGCCGCCACTTTTCACCTTTGAGGCTTTGAGTCCTGACTTTTGGCAGAACGACCGGCTTCCTGGATCCAACATGTCCAAGAGCTAGAAGACTGAGGAATCACCGGAGACGAGTCCAGGTGTTACTGGATCGTCTACTAGTCGCCCGAGCTAGCGGCGCGAGCTAGCGGCGCGAGCTAGCGGCGCGAGCTAGCGGCTCCCGCCGCCCCCCTCCTTTCCTCCTCTCTGGTCTCTTCCAGGCTCAATCTTTCATCAAGGCTCATAAAACGCCGACTATAACTTCAAAACACTGTAAAAACTTGGATATTTAAGAGGAAACAAGCCGATATAAACACAACAGATCGAGATCTGCACAACTCGTGATGTCACACATAGGCTCCGCCCACGTTTTCGGAAAGTGTCGTTTTTCACCTGTTTTTCAACTGAGCCCAAGGTTTTTCCAGAAAGTTCCACCTTGGGAGCCATTTTCAAAAAGTTCCAGTGACCCGGAGCTCCGTCGTCGTGGCGACAGGATCCCAAGACGCCGCCAACGTTCTGCGTTTGTACCCAGAACCTTTGCCTCGGTTCTCCTGTCGATCAGGAGAATCGGTCGGATTCCCCGGTCGGTCCGACAGACGAGACCAACTTCACGACTCAAAACGACGCCGCCGCTGCTTGACAGGTGGTAGGAGTCGTTCTCCCGTGCCTCAGATGTATTCTGGGTCCTGCTGGAACCGGCGTTGGTTCTCCTCGGCGAGTCGGAGAATCCAGCTAATCCTCCCTGAGCCGCTAAGCTTCCCTTTGATCTTTAATAAAGAAATAATGTATCCAGAGATTCTGCCGCCAGAAACTCGCTGCACCGCGACTCCACTTCTCCTTTCACTCCTGCAGCGGCGGAAACGAGTCAAAGAAAACAGACGTTTGTTTTACATGGCGACGCTTTTTAAAAAAGATCAAATGAAACAGAGCAGAAAAGTCCCGGCTGATAAACAACAAGAGAGACGAGCTGGACGACGGAGAAACAACCCAATTGGTCTAACGCAGGAAGGAGAAACGAACACAACGACCACATGACATCATAAAACGACCACATGACATCATAAAACGACCACATGACATCATAAAACGACCACATGACGTCATAAAACGACCACATGACATCATAAAACAACCACATGACATCATAAAAGAACCACATGACGTCATAAAACGACCACATGACATCATAAAACGACCACATGACATCATAAAACGACCACATGACATCATAAAACGACCACATGACATCATAAAAGAACCACATGACATCATAAAACGACCACATGATGTCATAAAACAACACATGACGTCATAAAACGACCACATGACATCATAAAACAACCACATTACATCATAAAAGAACCACATGACATCATAAAACGACCACATGACATCATAAAACGACCACATGACATCATAAAACGACCACATGACATCATAAAATGACCACATGATGTCATAAAACGACCACATGACATCATAAAACGACCACATGACATCATAAAAGAACCACATGACATCATAAAACAACCACATGACATCATAAAACGACCACATGATGTCATAAAACAACACATGACGTCATAAAACGACCACATGACATCATAAAACAACCACATTACATCATAAAAGAACCACATGACATCATAAAAGAACCACATGACATCATAAAACGACCACATGACATCATAAAACGACCACATGACATCATAAAATGACCACATGATGTCATAAAACAACACATGACGTCATAAAACAACCTCATGACATCATAAGTCAAGAGTTTTAGGTAAAAAAAACAGTCAATTTCCTCTTTTCTTGTGTCACTGAATGTGTGTGTGTGTGTGTGTGTGTGTGTGTGTGTGTGTGTGTGTGTGTGTGTGTGTATAATTACTCTCCCAGCAACACTAACACACAAAACTGAATCTTCTGTTCATTCCAAACACACACACACACACAAACGCGTGCACACACACACACACACACACACACACACACACACACACACACACACACACACACACACACACACGGTCTCCATGGCAACCAGTGCAGTTTGAGTGTCTCAGGTTCCAGATTGTTTCTTCATAATGTGAAAGTTTCCTTTGTTGTTCCTCCGTCGCTTTTTGTTACAAAACTTTTAAAAACAAACATTTAAAACCAGTTCAGTTCGGTTCGGTTCGGTTCGGTTCGGTTCGGTTCGGTTCGGTTCAGGTTTTCATGAGTTCCCACTGCAAGTCCTGGTTGGTTAGAGAAAGGTACTACCTTGCAGTACCATACCATACTGTACTGTGCTGTACTGTACAGTACCACACTGTACCATACCGTACTGTACTGTGCCGTATCGTACAGTACCATACAGTACCATACCACACAGTACCATGCCATACAGGACCATACCATACAGTACTATACTGTACAGTACCATACCATACAGTACCATGCCGTACAGGACCATACCGTACAGTACTATACTGTACAGTACCATACCATACAGTACCATGCCGTACAGGACCATACCGTACAGGACCATACCATACAGTACGTGCCTTGCCTTGCCTTGCCTTGCCTTGCCTTGCCGTGCCTCCATCACATTCCGGCAGTGTGAGCAAGGCTTGTTATGTTTATTGATCAGCTGATTCGAGGCGCGCCCATCTTTCTTATCACGAACACGCACACGCTGACAGGTGGGCGTGTCCCCACGATCTCTCCAGCACGCATGCGCTGACGGAGCGCGATCCCGCCCCTGGCGCGCGCCGCCGCCGCCGCCACCGCCACCGTCACTTTCACAGCCAGCGCGCCGGCTGCCTCCTCCTCCTCCGGCTCTCCTCTGCGCGAGAATCGGACGTTTCCGGACGGGAGTCCGGCACGGCGCGCGACGCGGCCGCACAGGTGAGTTCATGCTGGGAAGAAAAAACACGTCAGAGGCGGAATTAACGTCGTTATTGATGCCGGCGAGCCTCCGCGGCGCCCCGCGGCTCTTATCGGGCTCATCGGGCTCCTCGCGCGGCGGGGAAACAGACGCTGCAACACGGCGGCGCGGCGCCCACCAGACTCCATTGAAAATTCCGTCTTTTTTACAAAAAAACGTGATAAACGGCCTCGAACACGTCCGCGTTTTATTTTTTCAATACCTACTCAGATGTCGCGTGGCGCCCGCAACATTTCGGCATGTATTTATTTTACATTTGAAGCGATTTGAACGTGTTTAATCTGCTCTATTTATTTATTTTCTTAGTCCCGATGAGGTGCAATTTAACTGTCAGTAACGAGTAAAGTTCCTTTTTTTTTAAAAGTACTTTGACGATTTGAAAAGTAGCTGAACAAGAAGAGAAATAGATATTCAAAAGGAAAGATTTAAAAATGCAGAAAAAATATTATCAAACAGAAACATCAGAAAAGCATAATGATAATTAAAAACATGAAAAAAAACAGAAAAGACAGAAATAACATTAACATTTAAGAAATAAACATTTAAAAAATGTATACAACAAAAAACGTTGTCATTAAAAACTTAAAAAAAAAGATTAGAAGAAACAATAAAGCATAAAAATAACAGACAAAACATTTCTAAACAAAATGTTTTAAAATACAAAACAAAATGTAAAAACCATGAAAATTAAACATTAAAGAAAATAAATAAAGAAATAACTTTTGTTTGATTTCCAGGAAGTCGTCGACTCGTTTCGAGTCTTTTTGCAAAAATTGCATTTCCGCTTGTTTAAAAAAAATTGCACGTCTCTCGTTTCCATGGAGACCAGGCCGGGGCTTTCCTCGGGAATCGGTTTTGAGTTTTCAGCGGCGTTGCCGTGGAAACGGACAAAAAGTTTCCCTGGAACGTCGGGTCTCGTCTCGCACAACTTTTTGAAAATGCTCAGGCGCCGTTGAGAAACACAACTCTTTGAAAACGCTCCGTCTCCATGGAAACATGGAAAAGGCAACTTTTTGTAGCATTTTGTCTCCATGGAAACGGGAGAAACACAACATTTTGGAATGTTCCGTCTCCGTGGAAACGGGGGAAGCAACGTGTTTTCGAAAACGCTCGGGCTCCGTCTCAATGGAAACAAGAGGGGAAGCGCAACTTTTTGAAGCACTTGTTTCCATGGAAACGGAGGGAAACGCAACTTTTTGAAGCACTTGTTTCCATGGAAACGGAGGGAAACGCAACTTTTTGAAACGCTTGTTTCCATGGAAACAGAGGGAAACGCAACTTTTTGAAACGCTTGTTTCCATGGAAATGGAGGGAAACGCAACTTTTTGAAACGCTTGTTTTCATGGAAACGGAGGGAAAATGCAACTTTTTGAAACGCTTGTTTTTCCATGGCAATTTGTAAAAAGCGAGGTGTTGATTTTGAAACTTCGGTGTTTGAAATGAATATTAAAACGTAAGGAACTGAAAAAGAGAGGAGATTTTCTAAAAGCGCGCCCGTCGCTCTGAGAGCGGCGGCGTTGATCAGGTCGTTCGCGCCTCCAGAGTCGCGCTCCTCTTTTCTTCCTCTGTGTTTCCTTCGCCGGCGGCGTGAAGCCGGCGATCACACCCTCCCGGAGGCGGCGGCGTTTTAACGTTCACACCGTCTGATGGCGGCGGCTCCGACTCACTTCCTGTCGCACGGCGGGAAACGTGGCGAACGACAACCGACGCTTCAGAACGACGAGACGGAAACTGAACTCCTTTCTGGACAAACGGTCAAAACGTCTCCGGCTGATTTGTAGCAGAATTTTATTTATTTATTTTTATTTATTTTTATTTATTTTTATTTATTTTTATTTATTTTTATTTATTTTTATTTATTTTTATTTATTTTTATTTATTTTTATTTATTTTTATTTTTATTTAATGTTTTTATGTATGTACGTATGTATGTATTTATTTATTTATTATTATTTTTTGTATTTATTATTTTTGTATGTATGTATGTATTTTTAATTTTTTTTTATGTATGTATGTATGTATTTATTTTATTTTATTTTTTTATTTTTATTTTTATATAAGAAAAGCTTTCGAGGATGTAGAGAAAAGTTTAACACAAATATTGACACTACAAATAAATTCATCTGACCTCCGACACACAGTCAAGAACAAACACGGCGAACACACCTCCAGCTGAACACACACACACACACACACACACACACACACACACACACACGCACACACACGCACACACACACACACACACACACACACACACACACCTGTTGCCATTTCCTGTCCAATTGCTATTATGGCGACTGTCAAAATAAAAGTCCCAGGTGAGTCTGGAGTCGTGACGCCACGGAGGAGACTCGGTCTCTACTGAGCATGTGCAGAACCACGAGTGACGACCATCGTGGTCACATGACCCGGAGTTTCGGAAAAGTTGCGTTTCCCCGTTTCCACAGAGTCGGAGCGTTTTCAAAAAGTAGCTTTTTCATAAAGTTGTGTCTATTTTCTGCTGTTTCCATGGAAACCCTTCAAACAGTTTCGTTTTGCTTGTTGCAACAGTTAGCTCTTCAGCAGTTAGCCGGCGTTGTGATTAGCGTGCCGATGCTAACGAGTAGCGCCGCCTGGCTAACGACTCGACCGCCGTTGTTTCCTGACCGAAGAGGTGCGTGTGAACCGGGTCAGGATGAAAGAGGAGCGCACGCACACACACACACACACACACACACACACACACACACACACACACACACACCATGACCCAGTTCCATCGTCCACCTCGTGAACAAACCGTCATTGTTTACAGAAACGAGCGCCGAGTCGCCAGAGTCCGTCAACAATCTGCATCATTTGTGTTTCACTTCGTCTCAGTGAAAAACAACGTCAAACGTTTATCGAGAAGCATCGGTATCGGTCCCATACTGATACTGGTATCAGTCCCATACCGATACTGGCATCGGTCCTACACCAAAACCAGTATCAGTCCCATACCGATAGCGGTATCAATATCAGTCCCATCCTGATACCATTTTTGGTTTCAGTACCATACTGATATTGGTGCTGGTATCAATCCAGCACCAATACCGGTATTGGTCCCACACCAATACCTGTATCGGTCTCATACCGATAGCGGTATCGGTACCACACCAATACCTGTATCGGTACCACACCAATACCGGTATCAGTCCCACACCGATACCAGTATCGGTCCCACATCGATACCGGTATCGGTCCCATACCAATACCGGTATCGGTGCGTCCCTGATGCGAAGTGAAGACGTTTTGTCTTTGAACCTCACTTTGGTTGAATTCTTGCTCCGTCAGCTCAGATCTCTTCGCCGTCGTCGTGAGCCGCCATGTCCCGCCGCCGTCACGCCGCCGCCGCCGCCGCTCGCCATGACCTCCCGTTGGCGCGCTGACAGGCCACGCCCCCTACACCCGCTTCTGTCCAATCGAATGCCGGGATGCACGTGATGAGCGGCGTGTCGCCGGACAGCGAGAGCGGATCGGCCGGCCCACGTCCTGCCAGGTTACCTGAACACCAGACTCCGCCCCCTCCCCCGGCTCCGCCCCCTCCCCCTCCCCCTCCCCCTCCCCTAATGCCGCCCCTCCTCCCAGGGGTGGGAGCCCCCGGTGTGGGGCAGAAGAAGAGGAGGGTGAGGAGCTTCTTCTGGAAAATGATCCCCGAGGAGCAGGTAGAGTCACACCGCCGTCGCCGAGGAGGAACTTTTTGAAAACGCTCCAATGCTCCAGCTCACACAACAGCAATGCTACATGCTACATGGCTCACACAACAACAATGCTACATGCTATGTGCTATAGAGTTTTGGAGCTCACACAACAACAATGCTACATGCTATAGATATTTGGAGCTCACACAACAGCAATGCTACATGCTACATGCTATAGAGTTTTGGAGCTCACGTAACAACAATGCTACATGCTACATGCTATAGATGTTTGGAGCTCACACAACAACAATGCTACATGCTACATGCTGTAGAGGTTTGGAGCTCACACAACAGCAATGCTACATGCTACATGCTAAACTACCCCAGGAGAACATGGACTGGGAGCCGTGACTCGGTCCCTGCTCGCAACTTGGCCGTTGCCATAGCAACCAATAGCAGCGTTCTCCTGGGTGTTGGTCAGAAAGAGTCGTTTTCGCCCGTTTCCGCGACGACGGAGCCCGAGTGTGTTTGTCCCCCTCGGAGACGTTTGTCCCCCTCAGAGACGTTTGGTCTCTGGCAGGTGAAGGGGCGGGCCAACCTGTGGACCCAGGGCGGCGTGCGGCAGCAGTACCAGATCGACGTGCGGACGGTGGAGGAGCTGTTTGGACAGAGCGAGGGCTGGACGGGCGGCGCCGCCCCGCCCGGCAGGGGGCCGAAGGCCAGGGGCTCCTTCAGGGACGCCAGAGACGAGGTGTGTGTGTGTGTGTGTGTGTGGACAGGGTTCCACCGTGACCCCCGGCTGACCCCTGCCTCTCGCCCGCCAGGTCTCCATCCTGGACGCCAAGCGAGGGATGAACCTGGGGATTTTCCTCAAACAGTTCCGGAGGTGAATCTCAACTTTCACGCTGCAAGAACAAACACGACACCGCCCAGCAGAACCCCTCCCCCGCTCTGCAAACGTCCCCCACCGCCGCCGCCGCCGCCAGCCCGTCCGCCCGGTTTCCACGCGTCGGGCGCGTGCTCCCTCGCCCTCATGGCGAGGTGTGATGGGTAAACAGCGGCCGTGTGGCTGGTTGTGTGTACGACTCCGTCCTCCGTCACGACCCTGGAAGGTTCACCAGGTTGAAGGGTGGAGGCAGAGACACAGCGATGCGATGCTACATGCTACATGCTAAAGTATTTCGAGACTCACACACCAGCAATGCTACATGCTACATGCTAAGGAGCTTCGAGGCTCACACACCAGCGATGCTACATGCTAAAGAGCGTCGAGGCTCACACACCACCGATGCTACATGCTAAAGGGTTTCGAGGCTCACACACCAGCGATGCTACATGCTAAAGATCGACAAGGCTCACACACCACCGATGCTACATGCTACATGCTAAAGAGTTTCGAGGCTCACACACCAGCGATGCTACATGCTAAAGAGCGTCGAGGCTCACACACCACCGATGCTACATGCTACATGCTAAAGTATTTCGAGACTCACACACCAGCAATGCTACTTGCTAAAGGGTTTCGAGGCTCACACACCAGCGATGCTACATGCTACATGCTAAAGAGTTTCGAGGCTCATACATCAGCGATGCTACATGCTAAAGAGTTTTGAGGCTCACACACCAGCAATGCTACATGCTACATGCTAAGGAGCTTCGAGGCTCACACACCAGCGACGCTACATGCGTGTTTTGTGGCAGAGCGTTTTTCAAATTGTTGCGTTTTCATCCGTTTCCATGGAGACGGAGTGGGAGCATTTTCAAAAAGTTTGCTCGTCCCCGCATTTCCACGTTTTCGCGGCGTTTCCAAAAAGTTCCGTCTCGGGAGCTGTTTTCAAAATGTTGCGTTTTCACTGGCGCCGTACGAACGGACGTCCGGAACACGACGGACGTTTTTGCGTTTTTCACGTGGGCGCGGTGAGCGCACGCCGCCTGCAGGAGGCGACGCGGCGTGGCGGCGAGGAGACGTTGTGTCAACACGGCGGGGACATGGAGTCCATGTTTACTGGTAAACGTCTCGTCTCCGTCCCGCAGGCCCAACCAGACCATCATCGACGACCTTCGCCATGGCAACAGCGAGGCCTTCGGGGCGGAGCCTCTGCGGGAGCTGCTGAAGCTGCTGCCGGAGGCGGAGGAGGTGACGCACCGACGGCGGCGAGACCACGCCCACAAGTGCGTCGCCCCCCCCCCCTGACCGACGTCTTTTCTGCCCCAGGTGGCGAGGCTGAGGTCGTACCGCGGCGACGCCGCCAGGCTGCCGCTCGCCGACTCCTTCATGCACGCGCTGGTGCAGCTGCCCAGGTGAGGAGGGGGAGGGGCCAACACCGCCGCGACACCCGCCACTTTAAGTTAACGTTTATTTTCAAGCAGCAAGCAGGGAAGCATGACAGGTGGCCACGCCCCCACCGCTGTGTGGCCACGCCCCCTGCTGGGCGTCAACTCCCCCCCATCGTCTGGCCACGCCCCCACCACTGTATGGTCACGCCCCCTGCCGGGCATCCACTTCCCCCACCATCTGGCCACGCCCCCACCACATGGCCACGCCCCCACCGTCTGGCCACGGACGCGGCACTACAAAATGTGGACTGTTCGGATGGCGCTTCACTGTCCGGTGTTTCGGTTGAACTGGTGCCCGTGTTAACTGGTGCCTTCCAGCCGTGTGCAGCTGCTGACGTTCAAACGAGACAAACAGACGTGACGACACTTTAATCTTTGATGTAAATGAGGCTAAGCGGCGTCGGGGTCTTTGGCGTGCGCCGTGACGCCAGACGCTCGCCGGACGCCGGCCACCAGTTGACAGGGGAACCAGTTAATCTGTTACACCGGTGTCTGTCTGCAGCTTCCGTCTCCGCGTGGAGTCCATGCTGCTGAAGGAGGAGTTTCCCGCCGCGGCCGAGGCCCTGAGGAGCGACGTCCACATCCTTCGCTCCGCCGCCAAAGGTAGTCAGAGCAGACAGCTCCTCCTCCTCCTCCTCCTCCTCCTCCTCCTCCTCCTCCTCCTCCTCCTCCTCCTCCTCCTCCTCCTCCTCCTCCTCCTCCTCCTCCTCCTCCTCCTCCTCCAACAACACCTGGAGTATTTTTAGCAGTGTGTGTGTGAACTCGTTAATGAACCCTCAACAGCTTCATCAACCCCTCCTCCTCTTCCTCCCTCTTCCCCCTCTTCCTCCTCCTCTTACTCCCTCCACCTCTTCTTCCTCCTCCTCCTCTTCCTCCCTCTTCCCCCTCCTCCTCCTTCTCCTCCTCTTCCTCCCTCCACCTCTTCTTCCTCCTCCTCCTCTTCCTCTCTCATCCTCCTCTCCCTCCTCCTCTTCCCCCTCTTCCTCCCTCTCCCTCTTCCCCCTCTTCCCCCTCCTCCTCGTCCTCCTCTTCCTCCCTCCACCTCTTCTTCCTCCTCCTCCTCTTCCTCTCTCTTCCTCCCTCCCCCTCTTCCTCTTCCTCCCTCTTCCTCCCTCTTCCTCTTCCTCCCTCTTCCTCTTCCTCCTCTTCCTCTTCCTCCTCCTCCTCTCACTCCTCCTCTTCCCCTCCTCCACCTCTTCCTCCTCCTCCTCCTCCTCCACCTCTTCCTCCTCCTCTTCCTCCACCTCTCCCTCCTCCTCTTCCCCTCCTCCTCCTCTTCCTCCACCTCTCCCTCCTCTTCCCCTCCTCCTCCTCTTCCTCCCCCTCTCCCTCCACCTCTTCTTCCTCCTCCTCCTCTTCCTCCTCCTCTCCCTCCACCTCTCCCTCCTCCTCCTCCTCCTCTTCCCCTCCTCCTCTTCCCCTCCTCCTCCTTCTCCTCCTCCCTCCAGAGTTGATGAACTGTGAGGAGCTCCACGCCGTTCTCCACCTGGTTCTGCAGGCCGGGAACATCCTGAACGCCGTGAGTCCAGATAAGAAAACACTGGATTAAAAAAGCAGAAAGGGACAAAAAGGAATAACAGAGGAGAGGAGAGGAGAGGAGAGGAGAGGAGAGGAGAGGAGAGGAGAGGAGAGGAGAGGAGAGGAGAGGAGAGGAGAGGAGAGGAGAGGAGAGGAGGAGGGGAATGGAGGAGAGGAGAATTGGGAATGAGAAAAGGGGGAAAAAAACAGAATCTGACTCTTTTATTATAAAAAAAGGTCAAAAAAATAAAAAGAAAAAAGCAAAAATGAAGAAAAGAAAAAGGTGGAAAATGAGAAAAAAATAAGAAAGGAGAGAAAGGAAGAACAAAGAGGAAAAAGGAAAAGGAAAAGGG
>NC_137672.1:19709310-19751810 GCF_963422515.1 Blennius ocellaris | reverse complement strand
TTTATTTATTTTCTCTCTTTTTCCTTTTCTTTCCTTCTCCTGTGGATTCACTTCATTTAATTTATTTATTCTTTCCTTGTTTTCTTTTCTTGTGGATTCATGAGGCGGGATTAAAAAACCGATTAATTCATTACGTTGTCTCTTCATTATTATTCAATTTCAGCCAATATTAACTTCAATTAAGTACAGTGCGTTTTTATATATAGACATAGAGAGAAACATCTAGAGATTAAAAAAAAAAGTAAAACAATTAGAATAGCTGGAATTACTAAAAATAATGTATTTTAAAGGGCAAAATAGTTAAAACTATTTAAATAATAAAGTAAAAGGATTAAAAGTCTCAGTTCAGTTTTTTTCAGGTAAAAAGGCAAATAAAAAAAAAAGGTTGATGAAGACAAATTAAAACGGGAAAATGATAACAGAAAAAAGACAAAAATGCCGACAAAGGCTAAAAATGTAATAAAATAATAATCGTCTATCTGGGATGAAACAGTTTTGTGCCGGTGCGGTCATGTTTGTGTTTGTGTCTCCTTGTTGCGATGTCGCAGTGTTACTCACCTTCTTGTGTTGTTATTTGTGTCACTTCGTGTCCTTACATCGTTCTGGGGTCGTTTTTTGTGTCACTTTCTATGTTTTTGTTGTTTTTCAGTGTATTTCCAGTGTCTTTGTGTCCTCCGTTGCGGTTCCCTGTTTTGCCGCTGGGGGCGCAGTGCGCAGGGTCAAGTCACGGAAGGGAGATCTGTGGCCTTTCAACATAAGAGCGACGATTTTTTTAAAAAACTCTTTCAGGTCGATTACAGGGGATTTTCAGCGGTTGTTTTCCGGTTTGGGGTTACAGAAGAGTGTCTGGTGGAAATACCGGGGAGTTTCGCTGTGACCCCCCCGGGGGGGGGGTGGCGGGATAATAAAGAGTCTTTTATTGTTTGGGGTCGGCACTTCCGGTGGAGGCTCCGGACGCTCTCTCCCAGCCAAAACAAAAAGCAGCAGCAGCAGCAGCAGCGTCGCGGCCCGCGGCGGCTCCCACCCCCGCGAACAACCCTCCACACCGAGTCCCGGCGCCCAACCGGCCGCAACACGGTCGTCTTCGTCCGGCTGGAAATGGAGGCCGCTGGTCGGCTGCGAGGGTCCGCGGGGCGGTAGAGGAGAGGAGGCGGGTTCAACGAGCTCCGGGTGGAGGCGGGCGGGCATGGGGGAGTAGGAGCGGCCGGGGGCTCTCCTCCGACCGAGCGACCGACGGACCGAGCGAGCCAGGCGGCCACCGAGCGACCGACTTGCCCCCCTCCCTCCCTCCCTCCCTCCCGCCGCCATGGCCCCCGGCTCGCTGGTGGCGGCCTGCCGCAGCCTGGCCCTCTCGACGTGGCTGCTGTCCTTCTGCTTCGTCCACCTGCTGTGCCTGGACTTCACCGTGGCGGAGCGCGAGGAGTGGTACACGGCCTTCGTCAACATCACGTACGTGGACCCGGCGACGTCGGAGCTCCGCACCGACCGGACGGAGTGCGGCCGCTACGGCGAGCACTCCCCGAAGCGGGACGCCCGGGGCGTGCTGGTGCTGCCGGCGGCGCCGCCGCTCGACCGCCAGGCCTGCGACCCGGCCACCCGCTTCCCGGTGCCGGCGCAGGCCGCGGCCTGGGTGGCGCTGGTGGCCCGCGGGAACTGCACCTACCGGGACAAGATCCGCCACGCCGCGGCGCTCAACGCGTCCGCCGTGGTGGTGTTCAACGTGGGCTCGGCCAACGCCAACGACACGCTCACCATGCCGCACCCAGGTAACCCGGGCGGGGGGGGGGGGGGGGGCACACGGAACCCGACACATGGAGCCCGACACGGCCACTCTGGACACGAGACACTTCTGGACATGACAAGACAACTTCTGGACATGACAACTTCTGGACACAAGACAACGTCTGGACACAAGACAACTTCTGGACACGACAAGACAACGTCTGGACACAAGACAACGTCTGGACACAAGACAACGTCTGGACACAAGACAACGTCTGGACACAAGACAACGTCTGGACACGAGACAACGTCTGGACACGAGACAACGTCTGGACACTTCTGGACACGAGACACTTCTGGACACGAGACACTTCTGGACACACGACAACTTCTGGACATGACAACTTCTGGACACGACAAGACAACTTCTGGACACGACAACTTCTGAATACAGACAACTTCTGAATACAGACAACTTCTGGACATGACAACTTCTGGACATGACAACTTCTGAATACAGACAACTTCTGGACATGACAACTTCTGGACATGACAACTTCTGAATACAGACAACTTCTGGACATGACAACTTCTGGACAAGACAACTTCTGGACACGATAAGACAACTTCTGGACATGACAAGACAACGTCTGGACACAAGACAACGTCTGGACATGATAAGACAACTTCTAGACAAGACAACTTCTGGACATGACAACTTCTGAATACAGACAACTTCTGGACATGACAACTTCTGGACACGACAACTTCTGAATACAGACAACTTCTGAATACAGACAACTTCTGAATACAGACAACTTCTGAATACAGACAACTTCTGAATACAGACAACTTCTGGACACGACAACTTCTGGACACGACAACTTCTGGACACAACAACTTCTGAATACAGACAACTTCTGGACACGACAACTTCTGAATACAGACAACTTCTGGACAAGACAACTTCTGAATACAGACAACTTCTGGACACGACAACTTCTGGACACGACAACTTCTGGACACGACAACTTCTGAATACAGACAACTTCTGAATACAGACAACTTCTGGACACGACAACTTCTGGACAAGACAACTTCTAGACAGGGCAACTTCTGGACAAGACAACTTCTGGGCACGATAAGACAACTTCTGGACATGACAACTTCTGGACAGGGCAACTTCTGGACAAGACAACTTCTGGGCACGATAAGACAACTTCTGGACATGACAACTTCTGGACACACGACAACTTCTGGACACACGACAACTTCTGGACACGACAACTTCTGAATGCAGACAACTTCTGGACACGGCCACTTCTAGACACGAGACACTTCTGGCCATGACAAGACAACTACTGGACACAAGACAACTTCTGAATACAGACAACTTCTGGACACGACAACACGAATCTCGTTGCCGGGACGTAGCCAAGGCTTTTTGGAAAAGCTGTGCTTGTCTGTTTCCATGGAGACTATTTTTCTCCCGTTTCCATGGCAATGGATTCTAAATGCTTTTGAAAAGTTGTGTTTTCGTTTGTTTCCATGGCGACGGGGTAGGCCTGTTTTCAGAAAGTTGCTAAAGGTGCTATTTTGCCAGAGGCGGAGCATTTTCATGAAGTTGCGTCTTCCTTTGTTTCCACGGAGACAGAATCAGGGCTTTTTTCAAAAAGTTGCTCCCTCCTTCGTACACATGAGATGGAGTAGGAGTGATTTCAAAAAGTTGCTCTACCCCCCCCCATTTCCATGGAAACAGCATTTTCTTGAAGCGTTTCCTCGGCGACTGTTTAAAAAAAAGTTGATTTATCCTGTTTCCATGGAGAAAGGAGTGTTTTCAAAAAGTTGCATTTTCTTCAGTTTACATGGAGAAAGGAGTGTTTTCAAAAAGTTGCATTTTCTTCAGTTTACATGGAGACAGAGCCCAAGCTTTTTTTGTAAAGTTGCATTTTCCCAAGTGTCCAAGGAGACATTGACAACGGTGCAACTTTTCGAAAACACCCCGACTTGTCTACGTGGAAATGCGGGGGAAAACGCAACTCTCTAAAAACACTGTCTTCATGGTAGTGGGTAAAAATACAACTTTATGAAAATTCTCCAGTTTTGTCTCCGTGGAAACGGCAGGGGGGGCGCAACTTTTCGAAAATGCTGCAGCACCGCAGAAGCGAGGGAAAATAGAACTTCCTGTAAAAGGTTCCATGTCATTGTCTGTGGAGACGGCAGGGAGACAACTTCTTGAAAGTGCCCCGTCTCCATGGAAACCCTGCGCTTGGCAGGCGTTGCCGTGGAAACGGCCGCCCCAGCTGCCGACGTCAGTAAGGTTCCGTTGTCCCGACGTCGTTTCAGGTACGGGCGAGGTGGTCGCCATCATGATCCCGGAGCACAAGGGCCGGGAGGTGGTTCTGCTGCTGGAGCGCAACGTGACGGTTACCATGACGATCACCATCGGAACCCGGAACCTGCAGAAGTACGTGAGCAGGACGTCGGTGGTGTTCGTGTCCATCTCCTTCATCGTGCTCATGATCATCTCGCTGGCCTGGCTCGTCTTCTACTACATCCAGAGGTTCCGCTACGCTAACGCCCGCGACCGCAACCAGGTACCACAGGCTTTTATTCTGACAGGCACCGGAATGACAATGCAACTCTGGGCTTTTATTCTGACAGGCATCGTGATAACAATACAACTCGATGCTTTTATTCTGACAGGCACTAATAACAATACAACTTGGTGCTTTTATTCTGACAGGCACCATAATAATACAACTCGGTGCTTTTATTCTGACAGGCACCGTGATAGCAATACAACTCGGTGCTTTTATTTTGACAGTCACAGTAATAGCAATACAACTCGGTGCTTTTATTTTGACAGTCACCATGGCAGCACTCCAACTCAATGCTTTTATATTGACAGTCACAGTAATAACAGTCCAACTCTGTGCTTTTATTCTGACATTTACCATAATAACAATACAACTCAGTGCTTTTATTCTGACAGGCACCGTAATAACAATACAACTTGGTGCTTTTATTTTGACAGTCACAATAATAATTAAACTCGGTACTTTTATTCTGACAGTCACTGTAATTACAATACAACTTGGTGTTTTTATTTTGACAGTCACAATAATAACAATACAACTCTGTACTTTTATTCTGACAGTCACAGTAATAACAATTCAACTCGGTACTTTTATTCTGACAGTCACAGTAATAACAATCCAACTGGGTGCTTTTATTGTGGCGGTCTCTCCCCAGCGTCGTCTGGGCGACGCGGCGAAGAAGGCGATCAGCAAGCTGCAGCTGCGCACCATCAGGAAGGGCGACCAGGAGACGGAGTCCGACTTCGACAACTGCGCCGTCTGCATCGAGGGCTACAAGGCTAACGACGTGGTGCGAGTCCTGCCCTGCAGGTGAGCCCCCGGGGGAGGGGCGGGGGGGTCAAAGGTCAAGGGTCAGGCCACGGAAAGGCTTTTAAAAAGACTCCACACTTTGTTTACAGTCTCCATGTGATCGAGGAATTATTGTTTATCTGAGTTATTTTTGGGACTGAAGCGACCGATTGCCCCCCCCCCCCGTCCCCCCCCCCCTCCCTCCCCCCCGTCCCCCCCCCTGCTGTGCTGGTTCTTCACCTCCTCCAGACACTTGTTCCACAAGAGCTGCGTGGACCCCTGGCTGCTGGACCACCGGACCTGTCCCATGTGCAAGATGAACATCCTGAAGGCTCTGGGCATCGCCGTGAGTCGCCTGCAGGGGCGCCGCCACACCGCCGTAGGGAAGCACCGGAGGGTGGAGGAGGAGAACCCGAGCTCCAGGAGGGCCGCCGTGGTGGTCGTTATGTGACGTCACGGAGGAGGAGGCGGGGTTATACGTGGAGGGGCGGGGTTATATGCGAAGGGGTGTGGTTATTCATCAAGGGGCGGGGTTATGCATCGGGGGCGGGGTTGTTCGTCGGGGGCCGGGTTATACGTCGAGGGGCGGGGTTGTTCGTCGGGGGCGGGGTTGTACGTCGAGGGGCGAGGTTGTACGTGGAGGGGCGGGGTTATACGTTGAGGGGCGGGGTTGTACGTGGAGGGCCGGGGTTATACGTGGGGTTATACGTCGAGGGGCGGGGTTATACGTCGAGGGGCGGGGTTGTTCGTCGGGGGCGGGGTTATACGTCGAGGGGCGGGGTTATACGTGGAGGGGCGGGGTTGTTCGTCGGGGGCGGGGTTATACGTCGAGGGGCGGGGTTGTTCGTCGGGGGCGGGGTTGTTCGTCGGGGGCGGGGTTGTACGTCGAGGGGCGGGGTTGTTCGTCGGGGGCGGGGTTGTACGTCGAGGGGCGGGGTTGTACGTCGAGGGGCGGGGTTATACGTTGAGGGGCGGGGTTGTACGTGGAGGGGCGGGGTTATACGTTGAGGGGCGGGGTTGTACGTGGAGGGGCGGGGTTATACGTTGAGGGGCGGGGTTGTACGTGGAGGGGCGGGGTTATACGTTGAGGGGCGAGGTTGTACGTGGGGTTGTATGTCGAGGGGCTGGGTTATACATTGAGAGGCGGGGTTATACGTCAAGGGGCGGGGCCATGACGTCATCGTTCCCTCGTCAACTTCTCCACTCAACCCGTTTAAAAATTTAAAAAGAAAAGAAAAGTTGTATTCAGGGTCCTAAAATGCGTTTTCTCAAAGTTTGTTTCCGCTTTGTTTGTTTACGCTTTGTTTGTTTACGCTTTGTTTGTCCTCAGCTGAACGCCGACTGCCTGGACGACCTGCCGCTGGACTACGACCTGGCGCTGGGCGGCGGGGTGGGCGGGGTGGGGGTGGGGGCCCTGGCCCTGGAGGCCGTGGTGTCGGGCGCCTCCAGCGACGGCACGCTGAGCGAGGGCGGGTCCTCGGCGGTGCTGGACCCCGGCGTGCGGCGGGTAGGGCTCCCGCAGGACTACCAGGACCCCGACACGCTGAGGGACAGCCCCCTGACGGCCACCACCGACACACACACAGGTAACACTGACCCCTGCTGGACACACGTGGGCCGGCATGTGGCTACATTAGCCTGCAGAGAGCCACAGTTCCTGGGGCTAATGTAGCATGTGGCTACATTAGCCTGGAGAGAGCCACAGTTCCTGGGGCTAAAGTAGCATGTGGCTACATTAGCCTGCAGAGAGCCACAGTTCCTGGGGCTAAAGTAGCATGTGGCTACATTAGCCTGGAGAGAGCCACAGTTCCTGGGGCTAAAGTAGCATGTGGCTACATTAGCCTGGAGAGAGCCACAGTTCCTGGGGCTAAAGTAGCATGTGGCTACATTAGCCTGGAGAGAGCCACAGTTCCTGGGGCTAAAGTAGCATGTGGCTACATTAGCCTGCAGAGAGCCACAGTTCCTGGGGCTAAAGTAGCATGTGGCTACATTAGCCTGGAGAGAGCCACAGTTCCTGGGGCTAAAGTAGCATGTGGCTACATTAGCCTGGAGAGAGCCACAGTTCATGGGGCTAAAGTAGCATGTGGCTACATTAGCCTGGAGAGAGCCACAGTTCCTGGGGCTAAAGTAGCATGTGGCTACATTAGCCTGCAGAGAGCCACAGTTCCTGGGGCTAATGTAGCATGTGGCTACATTAGCCTGCAGAGAGCCACAGTTCCTGGGGCTAAAGTAGCATGTGGCTACATTAGCCTGCAGAGAGCCACAGTTCCTGGGGCTAATGTAGCATGTGGCTACATTAGCCTGCAGAGAGCCACAGTTCCTGGGGCTAATGTAGCATGTGGCTACATTAGCCTGCAGAGAGCCACAGTTCCTGGGGCTAATGTAGCATGTGGCTACATTAGCCTGCAGAGAGCCACAGTTCCTGGGGCTAATGTAGCATGTGGCTACATTAGCCTGGAGAGAGCCACAGTTCCTGGGGCTAATGTAGCATGTGGCTACAATAGCCTGGAGAGAGCCACAGTTCCTGGGGCTAATGTAGCATGTGGCTACATTAGCCTGGAGAGAGCCACAGTTCCTGGGGCTAATGTAGCATGTGGCTACATTAGCCTGGAGTGAGCCACAGTTCCTGGGGCTAATGTAGCATGTGGCTACATTAGCCTGGAGAGAGCCACAGTTCCTGGGGCTAATGTAGCATGTGGCTACATTAGCCTGGAGAGAGCCACAGTTCCTGGGGCTAATGTAGCATGTGGCTACATTAGCCCCAGAAAATGTCGCTCTCTCCAGGCTAATGTAGCGACAGTTCCTGGGGCTAATGTAGCATGTAGCTACGTTAGCTTGAATAGAACAACAGTTCCTGAGGCTAATGTAGCATGTAGCTACAGTTTTAGTCACTCTTGACTAATAAGTAGCAGATAAACTATAAAAAAGTGACAAACAGTCGTGTAAATACGGTAAACTTGAAGTCAAACTGATTCTGTGACTCCCCCCCTCCCCCTCCACCCTCCCCCTCCCCCTCCTCCTCCCCCTCCCCCTCCCCCCACAGGTGAGTTCCAGCCAATGGCGAGCAGCGCGTCGGTGGCGTCCCTGGTCATCGCCGTGGAGACGGGTCTGTCGGACGAGGAGGGCTCTGCGGCGCCTCAGCCGGGGGAGAAGTCCTGAGAACCGGAACCGGAACCGGTCTCCGGTCGGATTCTAGCGTTTTTCACGTTTCTGTTGTTTTGTTTTTGTTGTCGTCGACTTCGAACGTTTTCCAAACTGTCGGGGAAATAGAAGGGACCGTCTCCCGGCGGGGAACCCGGAGTCTGACGGTTCCGGAGCCGGGGACGTCTTTTTCACAGGAAGTGGACGACGGATTTTTAGAGACTCTGGCGGGACAGGAGGAGGCGACCCGCTGGGAAAACGACGACTCGTCGATTATTTTGGTCCCACGAACTTTACGGGGGACGTTTGATTTGAACGGTTCAGTCGGTTCCCGGCGTCTCCACGGTGTTCTCCTTTCTTCTGGATCTTTTCATGTGGCGACATTGACTTCGGGACGCACCGATACGATACCGATACCAGGGACCGTGGCCGATACTGACATTTGGACCAGCAGAGGACGTCGGTCTCACTGCTGAGGACGGAGCTGGTTTTAATCAGTACTGGTATCGGTACTTGGTATCGGCGAGAAGCTAAACCTTAGTACTTGGTATCGATACTCAGTATTGGTACTCGGTATCAGTACTCAGTGTCTGCCAGTAGTGAACGGTTAGTACTTGTATTGATAATTAGCTAATGGTTAGTACTGGTATCGGTACCGACTATCTGCAGGTATCAATGGTTAGCACTGGTATCGGCACTCTGTATCAGCACTCATATTGGTCTTTGGTATCGGCGAGTTGCTATATGCGAGTACTCTGAATCAATACTCTGCATCAGCAGGTGGCTAAAGCTTGCTACTTGTATCGGTATCAGTATCGGTACTTCCCTGACCTTGACGAGGTTCTAGAGAAAAGATCCCGGAGGGGCGGAGCCTCCTGTTGGGCGGAGCCTCCCGCTAACGGAACGTCGGAACCCTCCAGACGACAGGAAACGTAAAGTTCCGCCCCGAGGAAGAGAAGAACGTCGCCAACAGAACGTCCAACGCAACGGAAACGCAGAACTCGGAACCGACAAACCAAAAACACAAAGACCAACGATTCACCAGTGACCGTTTGGCCACGCCCACTCTGTGACGGCCACGCCCACTCTGTAACGTCCACCAACCGTCAAGAGGGTCGTTTGGGAAAAGCTACGAGCAGGAACCAAAGGAAGGAGAACACTCGGGGTTCACGGTGTCCGTTTCTACGGCAACGGCAAAAACGACGCCGAACCTGTTCCGCGTAACGACGTCGCCGTCCACAACCCCGCCCACAAATTTGTTTGGAAATTCCCCGACGGTTACTTTATTGAATTGGAGAAAAAAAAACTATTAAAGATGGCCGCCGTTTTCCAAGATGGCCGCCATTTTCAGTTTGGAGGTCGCAGTTTCTGACCAACAGGAAGGACTTCAGTGGACGATTGTGTTTGTTTGGCCTCCGAGGCAATGAGTGTTTTCTAAACAACAACAAAACCCAACATGTGTTTTTTATTTACCAAACTACTACAAATATACAAGTTCCCTGGAGAAACTTCAAATTATTCTGTAGATTTGTTATAAAATGAGTTTTAGGAGACGTTAGAGCGACAAGTTGAGGTTCTAGATCAGGATTGTAGAATTTGACTGCAGGATCACAGAAATCCGGTTCTGTTCCGGGATTGGTTGTGTTGTAATGGCGGCCATCTTGAAAAATGGCGCCCGAATTGAATTTGAGTAGCGAAGGGGCTTTTTTTTTTTCTAAAATGTAGTCCGAGACGAGTTTTCAGGCCAAATTTAGTGCTCTTCTCTTCTCCGCTTTCAAAAAGTTGTGGTGTGAACGGGACGCCCAGACGCGCGCGGCTCTATGCTAACGCTAGCCCCGTTGGAAGAGCGGCGCCGTCGCTCAGTGTTGTTGTTGTTTAGTTGTTCTTCCTGTGTTGGCCTGCGTCTATACCCTCCAGGCTCTGTGTCGCCACACTTTCTGCGCAGGACATTAAAAAGCTGAATGGTCGACGCAGCGTTAGCGTTTTCACTGCCATGGCGGGAAATGGACTTTTATTTTGGTAACATTTTTTTTGACAGCTGCTGTGACGGAGGTCTGCAACCTTTGTGATCAAAACAACCGTTTTCACCATTTTCCAGTAAATAAAATTAATCTGGAGCGGAAATGAAGCAAAAAAAAGTTTATTTTAATTTTTTTAATAGTTAAAATTTGTACTGCAGGTAATTTAAGTAATTTTTTTTATTTTTGTCACAATTTTATGAATCGTCATATTTCGTTTTACTTGTTTTAGTGATTTTTCTGATTATAGCCGTTCTTTTTTCTGGGTATTTTATTTTGGTGGGGAGCTTTTAGCTATTTTATCAATTTTTAGTAGTAATTCCGTCCATTTTTAAGCTCTTTCATCTGTTTTTATCAGGAAATATGACGAGTTTGTGGAAATTTTATGCATTTTGACTATTTTAGCCGTTTTAGCTTATTGTAGCCGCGGTTTGAACAATGTTAGCCGTTTTGAAGGCGTTTATTTCTCCAGGTATGTCGCCGTTAGCGTCGCCCCGCGATCCAGTTATTCTCGGAAAGCAGAGTTTTTTTGCTGAGTCGACGGAACATGAACGCACGACGGAATCGGACGCCGTGGATCCGGCGCGGCGGGTAAGTTCACGTTCATATCGACTAAGCTAACGCTACGCCGCGTACGTGACGGTTTTAGTGAAACGAGAGTAAAGAAAATATCTCGACGTGATGACGGCAAAGAAAACAGAGGGAATCATTTTATGCTATTGGACTTTTATTTTGGAATATTTCTTGATCTGGTCCACTTTGTCGCAAAAAATTAAAAAATAAAATTCTCCCAAATTGTTTCGTCTTACAAACTTGATTTGTTTATGTATACAGTAAGGTACTCGCAAATACTTTTTAGTTTGGTGTTTGTTTGTTTATTTCAGATACAAATTAAAAACAATTAAATGGTCAAACTTTTTTTCAGCCGTTAAACGTCAGATTAGCAGATTTCTAAAAGCTCCAATGGTGCCGCTTTGTTTTTGCTAAAACAGAAAAGCTGAAACTGCTAAAACGGCACTAAATGCTAGCGGCTAGCACTTGCTCCGTTTCCATGGAGACGGAGTCGGACCATTTCTGGCACAAAATGCTGGCAGAGCAAATAAAAAAAAAACAAAACCACGCAACACAAGACGGACAATCACTACTTTTATAAGAAGAAAAATCCAGGATGTTGCTATGCTAGTAGCCTAGCTACATGCTAGGCTACTAGTGCGACTTGTCGCCGAGGCGACGGTCCAGAAGGGGGCGTCACTGTGCGAAGGAGTTCACGCTGAAGACACAAAACACAACGTTGCGTTATTTCCTTTGTGGGACTCGCGAGAGAAGCACATCTCGCCGTTTCCATGACAACCATCAGGTTGTTGATTTTCTACAAACTAAAACGGCGTTTTGACGTGAAGGAGGTTTCCTGACTTCACCTCCTGGTTTCTCTTCTGGCCTCCGCGAACTTGTGCCTCAGCAGGAAGGAGGCGACCGCCGCCGCCACCTGCAGGCCCGGAGGGGAAACCGCCAGTTAGCCTCACGTCGCTACCACCTAGCTACCACCTAGCTACCACCTAGCTACGTGCTAAAGACTTTCAGGTTCACACGCCAGCGATACTACATGCTAAACATGATTTAAGTGACTGGTGCATTCATTAGCATGTAGCTAGTATTGGCTACTAACTAAAAGTTAGTACTGGTATAAGCTAGTAGTTAAAGGTTAGTACTGGTAAAACTAGTAGCTAAAGTTTAGTACTAGTATGAGCTAGTAGCTAAAGGTTAGTACTGGTATCGGCTAGTAGATAAAGGATAGTACTGGTATAAGTTAGTAGCTAAAAGTTAGTACTGGTAAAACTAGTAGCTAAAGTTTAGTACTAGTATAAGCAAGTAGCTAAAGGTTAGTACTGGTAAAGCTAGTAGCTAAAGGTTAGTACTAGTATGAGCTAGTAGCTAAAGGTTAGTACTGGTAAAGCTAGTAGCTAAAGGTTAGTACTGGTAAAGCTAGTAGCTAAAGGTTAGTACTAGTATGAGCTAGTAGCTAAAGGTTAGTACTGGTAAAGCTAGTAGCTAAAGGTTAGTACTGGTATCGGCTAGTAGATAAAGGATAGTACTGTTATAAGTTAGTAGTTAAAGGTTAGTACTGGTATAACTAGTAGCTAAAGGTTAGTAGTTAAAGGTTAGTAGTGGTATAAGGTAGTAGCTAAAAGTTAGTACTGGTATAAGATAGTAGTTAAAGGTTAGTACTGGTATAACTAGTAGCTGAGTACTAGTATTGGTATTCTCTCACCTGGTCTGGTTTGTCCTCTTGTACAGCATGACCACAGGGGGGCAGCACCTGCATCATGAATCTACCTGCAACACACACACACACACACACACACACACACACACACACACACACACACACACACACACACACACACACACACACACACACACACACACACACACACACACACACACACACAGAGCGATGCGTCTGACAGATAAAAACTTCAAAGACTTTTTCATGGTGAAACTTGAAGGATTGTTGTTTTGTGTTTAAGGTGATGTTTACCTTGCATCTGTCCGATGGTCAGATCTCGGTCCAGACGGTCAATTCCTACAAACAAACAAACAAACAAACAAACAATCGTCTCTCTGATTCTCAAAGTATGAAACTTTTACGTTTCTGTGATTTTTTACCAAATGAATCCACCAGAGCCTCGAACCTTCTGCTTTATCATCCAATAGTATAGAATCATCATGTACAACAGTTTAGACAGTACAGAACAGTAGAATACAATTAGTAATTAGTAATAGCTAAAAAAAGCGTTGTATAGAATAAAGGAAGTATATAATAGTAGTGTAGAATACCACAATATAGAGTAGTATATGATTGTGTAGAACAGTATAGAATAGAATATATTGAGTATAGAAAATGCTAACAGTATAGAATGGTATATAGTAGTATGGAATAGCTAGTATATAATGTGTAATATAGTAGCATAGAGTAGTGTAATGTCAAATGGATAGAAAGTATAAAATAGAAGTACTTTGTTAATCCCAGAGAATTAGAGAATGTAGGGGGCCTGTAGGGCTAGTAGGGAGTCAGTAGGGGGCATGTAGGGGCCCTGCGGGGCCTGTAGGGCCAGTAGGGGGCCTGTAGGGCCAATAGGGAGTCAGTAGGGGGACCTGTAGGGGGCCAGTAGGGGGGCCAGTAGGGGGCCTGTAGGGCCAGTAAGGGGCCTGTAGGGCCAGTAGGGGGGCCAGTAGGGAGTCAGTAGGGGGCCAGTAGGGCCAGTAGGGGGCGCTACCTGCCAGCAGCAGCAGTTTGGGCAGGTTGCAGGCCAGGAAGCGGTTGGAGGTGCCGCGGAACCATCCGTCCCAGAACTTGTCGGACTTGGAGAGGTCGATGCGCCACTTGTACACCACCTGCAGGAGAACCGCCGCACAACACCGCATGGTTCTTTAAGGTTCTCAACACCGCATGGTTCTTTAAGGTTCTCAACACCGCATGGTTCTTTAAGGTTCTCAACACCGCATGGTTCTTTAAGGTTCTCATGTAGAATCACCGAGAGTCTGGAAATGGACTTTATGGCTTTGGCACGATGACGTCACGTCTCCATGACCACTGAGCAGTGGGGCGGGGCGTTTCCATGACAACTAAACATGGCAGCACCAGATCATGTTTCCATGACGACATCGTGAGCGTCACGTTTCCATGACGACTGAGCACGACGACATGGGTGGGTGGGCCTCACGTTATCAGGACGACTTATAATTGTTTCCATGACGACACATCGAGCGTCATGTTTCCATGACGACTGGACAGTAGTAAGACATCTACGCGTCACGTTTCAATGACAACTGAGCATCACATAAAATACAAAATCCTGTTTCCATGACGACAAATCGAGCGTCACGTTTCCATGACGACAAATCGAGCCTCACGTTTCCATGACAACTGACGTCATGCTCAGTTGTCATGGAAACGTGATGGCGGCGATGTCTTACTACTGGCGACTGGACAGTACACCGTCACGTTTCCATGACGATGAATCGAGCATCTCGTTTCCATGGCAACTGGGCAGTAGTAAGACATCGCCGCCGCAGTCCCGTTTCCGTGACGACACGGTGTTTCTACACCACAGATCTCCACCCTCACCTCGGTGGCGGCACTTTCGTCGTGGTTGACGGAGCTCTGGTCGAAGAACTCCTCGTTGCGCTCGGCGACCACGTCGGCGACGGCGCTCGCCGCCTCTGGGGTGTCACCGTCGTCCGCCTCACACCTGACGGAGGAACCAACAACGGTCGGCAGGTACAGCGGGAAGCGGCAGCGTCCCGCCACGGCCACTGCGGCTCACCGTTGTATCTGACCGACCACGGAGACCCGGGCAGATTCCAGGTTCCTGATTTGTCCGCTCTTCACACTGAAACGACCGCGACGTGGGACAATCGTTAGTGTTTACACCTTTCTACAAAGTATTTCGAGATTCGCAGTGAACGGAAGTCGGAGGAATCGTTTAGGAATCGAGTTTTAGCCGTTCGGCGAGTCGAGGGCCGAGAGGAGTTTCCATGACGACAGAAGTTGACGACACGAGGACCTTCCACGTTTCCATGATGACTGAACTCAACCACGCTTGACAGACATCACGACGGGGTTGAGCGCCGTGTTTCCGTGGCGCCGCTTGTTGTTTCTCCTTTCACTTCCTGTTTGACGTAAAACGAGAAGTGGCGTTTCCCCCCCGGCTCTGACTCTGACCTCCACTCGATGGCGTGCTCCATGGACTTGAAGGACTTGGGTCTCCCCTTCAGAAAGTTCTGGATGTCGTGCAGGGCGTCCATGGCGCTGCCTGCGGGGAAACACGGTGAGGTCCTGAGCCCGCACGGCGTTTGGCGGCGGCTCATGGAACTCACCCACCTTCCACCACGTCGATGGCCACCAGCCCCACCGCCGTGGGCAGCAGCGTGCTGCCGGCCGTGTGCACCGCGATGGCCCCGCCCACGCCGTGCCCGATCAGGACGATGGGAGGCGGCGTCTCGCCGTACGACGCCCGGATCACGTTAGCCACGTCGCTAATGGAGTGCAGGCGTTAGCGTCACTGGCGGGTTTTTCCCCGACAGCGTCTCCCGCCTTCACCGGGGTGTGGTTTGCGGCGTTACCTGGACATGGTCTGAGTGGAGAAGTCGTCCGACTGACGGACCGAAGTGGAACCTGAACGGACGACGAGGGAAGAACGACGAGAAAAGGATTTACGTCGTCATGAGCAGTGACTCGGTTTCACTTCAAATGACTTTACTTCTATTTTCAGCATTAATTCTTAACCTCAGCATTCAGACGGACGAAATCTCCAGTGAGGAAAAGCTTTGTCGTTAGCATTAGCATTAGCCTTTACATTAGCATGACGGGATATGACGCTGCTCCAGTGAGACCATCATTAGTTCTCATCCCGGCAACAATCCAAAGGTTAGCTCGGCTCAGTCGGTAAAAATTAGCATGGCTGTGACAGTTGGCATGTTAGCAATCAAGCTAACAAGCAGGCTAAGTGAGAGGGTTAGCATACTTGTTCCAGAATGTTAGCTTGGTAGCATTAGTAACGGCTCCAGTGAAATACAGCCACCTTTCCGGGGTTAGCCTGGACAAAGCTTGAAGAGGGCAAATCGTTTGCTAGCATCAGTTTTAGCTTTAGCATTATTTTTAGCTCAGATACGCGGTTTAGCTTAACATCACTCCAGCTCACCGTGACCTCGGAGGTCCATGGCGAGCACCCTGCAGGTGACCCTGCTGGTGATGGCGCTCTGCGAGACGGGAACACAAACAAGATGTTAGCATGTTAGCGAGCTGCGAGTGGGCGTGTCCAACGCGGGTGGGAGTTCAGGGCGCCGCTGCTCACGGTGAAGACGGCCCAGGAGAGCGCCGAGTGTCCCCCGCCGTGCAGCAGCAGCAGCAGTGGCCCGGCGTCGCCCGCCCGGTACACCCTGAACACATCGCCGCCGTCCGCCGTCCCCACGCCCACGCTAACGTCCTCCATCTCCTCGAAGTACTCCCGCCACGAGGCCGGGGAGTAGTCCGGCTGGCAGCCGCCCGCGCCGGGCGACATGTGGACGCAGAAAGACACGCAGCGTAAAACCAGACGCACGGGACGGAAAGATCAAACGCAACCAGGACGGTGGCTAACGCTACCGCTAGCTCCTCCCATATGTAAACCAGGAACCTCGTAACTTTAAACTCACAAATACGAGTCACTGAAAAAAAAAACCTACTCGGCTACTTGGTTCCGAGGCTAGGCTACTTGGTTCCGAGGCTAGGCTACTTTGTTCCGAGGCTAGGCTACTTGGTTCCCAGGCTAGGCTATTGGTTATGCGGCTAGGCTACTTAGTTCCCAGGCTAGGCTACTTGGTTCCCAGGCTACACTACTTGGTTCCAAGGCAACGCTACTTGGTATAGAGGCTCAGCTACTTGGTTCCGAGGCTACGCTACTTGGTTCCGAGGCTACGCTACTTGGTTCCCAGGCTACGCTACTTGGTTCCGAGGCTACACTACTTGGTTCCGAGGCTAGGCTACTTGGTTCCCAGGCTATGCTACTTGGTTCCGAGGCTCAGCGACTTGCTTCAAAAGCTCGGCTACTTGGTTCCGAGGCTACGCTACTTGGTTCCGAGGCTAGGCTACTTGGTTCCAAGGCTCAGCGACTTGGTTCAAAGGCTAGGCTACTTGGTTCCGAGGCTAGGCTACTTGGTTCCGAGGCTCAGCGACTTGGTTCCCAGGCTAGGCTACTTGGTTCCGAGGCTAGGCTACTTGCAGAGGTTACTTACTGCTCGGTGTCAACGTTCTCCTCCCACATTCCGCGTTTCGGATGAAAAGACGCACGGATCGTCGGTTCTGGAATTAAAAAATATACGACTTGTCGGTTTTGAACAAACAAGATACGAAATGTCGTTCAAGAAGGAAAAGATGCGTCTCGTCGATTCTGGAACTAAGAGACGTACGTCTCGTCGGTTCTAGAATTAAGAGACGTACGTCTCCCTGGTTCTGGAATTAAAAGACGTACGTCTCGTCGGTTCTGGAATTAAGAGACGTACGTCTCCCTGGTTCTGGAATTAAAAGACGTACGTCTCGTCGGTTCTAGAATTAAGAGACGTACGTCTCCCTGGTTCTGGAATTAAAAGACGTACGTCTCGTCGGTTCTGGAATTAAAAGACGTACGTCTCGTCGGTTCTAGAATTAAGAGACGTACGTCTCCCTGGTTCTGGAATTAAAAGACGTACGTCTCGTCGGTTCTGGAATTAAGAGACGTACGTCTCCCTGGTTCTGGAATTAAAAGACGTACGTCTCGTCGGTTCTAGAATTAAGAGACGTACGTCTCCCTGGTTCTGGAACTAAAAGACGTACGTCTCGTCGGTTCTGGAATTAAGAGACGTACGTCTCCCTGGTTCTGGAATTAAAAGACGTACGTCTCGTCGGTTCTGGAATTAAAAGACGTCCGTCTCGTCGGTTCTGGAATTAAAAGACGTCCGTCTCGTCGGTTCTAGAATTAAAAGACGTCCGTCTCCCTGGTTCCGGCGTCTCGGGGACTCAGAATGACGGGACGCAGACGAAGTGACTGTTGTTGTCAGACGAGGAGCTTCAGGACGTCAGCTGGTCCTGTCAGGTGCAGCCGCGGCCTCTCATTGGCTGAGAGTGGCTCGGGGGGCGGGGCCTATGCTTGGAGGCACTCTGAGTGGACAGAAGCTTCTGGAAGCGTTGAGCCTCAAATATGTCAGTGGCAATAAAGAGAAACTTTAAATCTACTTTAAAATTAGGATTCATCGATTGTTTGAATCTAAAGTCTCGTTTCCGCGATGTTGTGACTAAAAACGATGTCGTTTACATGCTGGGCAGACGGCGTTTTCAGAAATGTCAGTTTCTCCTCGTCTCCATGGAGATGAAGTGTTTTCAGAAAGTTGCATTTCAGCTGATTCCACAGAGGCGGATTGGTGACATTTTCAAAAAGCTGCATTGTCCCCGTTTCTACAGCGACCGAGTTGGAACCTTTTTGAAAAGTTGCGTTTATGGAGGACGTGGAGGACGTGGAGGACGTGGAGGATGTGGAGGACGTGGGGGACATGGAGAACGTAGAGGACATGGAGAACGTGGGGGACGTGGAGGACGTGGAGGATATAGAAAATGTGGAGGACATGGAGGATGTGGGGGACGTGGAGGACGTGGAGGATGTAGAAAATGTGGAGGACGTGGAGAACGTGGAGGACGTGGGGGACATGGAGAACGTAGAGGACATGGAGAACGTGGGGGATATAGAAAATGTGGAGGACATGGAGGACGTAGAGGACATGGAGAACGTGGAGGACATGTAGGATGTGGAGGACGGGGAGGACGTGGGGGACATGGAGAACATAGAGGACATGGAGAATGTGGGGGATGTGGAGAACATTGAGGACATGGAGAACGTGGGGGACATGGAGGACATGGAGGACGTAGAGGACATGGAGGACAGTCTGACACAGTGCCAGTCATCCCAACCAACTGTTTCCTGTTTCAAGAAGTCAGAGAACAGAAGTGAGAGAGAGGAACTACCTCCTCCCCCCCTCCCTCCCCCTCCCTCCCTCCCCCTCCCTCCCCCTCCCCCCCCCCCCCCCACAATCCCTCCCCTGGTCATCAGTCGGTCACTTCAGTCCCTCGTCTCCTCTGCTTCTGTCCTGCAGCGTAAGTAACTTACTTATTACTTTAATGCTCAAGTTACTTCTCCAGGACTACTGGAGTTACTAAGTTACTATGTTTGCATTATACTCATCTCTGTAGTTAACTAGTTACACCACAGCTAAAAGTAATGCAGAAGTTACTTCACTGAATGGTTAGAGTAACTTCTTTTTCCCTGCTAGAGTAGTGCAGAAGTTACTTTAAGTAACTAGTTACCTGTAAGAGTAATGCAGAAGTTACTTCACTGAATGGTTAGAGTAACTTCTTTTTCCCTGTTAGAGTAGTGCAGAAGTTACTTTAAGTAACTAGTTACCTGTAAGAGTAATGCAGAAGTTACTTTAAATAACTAGTTACCTGTAAGAGTAATAGAGAGATTACTTTACTAAGTAACTATAACTAGTTACCTGTAAAACTAGTGCAGAGATTACTTTGAGTAACTAGTTACCTGTAAGAGTAATGTTGAGGTTACTTTACTACGTAACTATAACTAGTTACCTGTAAAAGAAAGATATTCCCGACAGTGTAACATTGTTTATGTTGTCCGGAAGTATTTTTGTAAACTAAGTATCGTTAACATGATCAGTGATTTTGATGATGTCATAACGAGTGTCACTGAGGTTAATGACATAAAGCTTCATGTTAGCATTAGTAATGTTGGAGCTAACTTGGCTTTACTTCCTGTTTGGGCTCCTCAGACGCATCAACGCTAAATGTTAGCATTCGCAATAATAGCGCTAACGTGACTCTACTTCCTGTTTGGGCTCCTCAGACGCCACAACGCTAAATGTGAGCATTAGCAATAATAGCGCTAACGTGACTCTACTTCCTGTTTGGGCTCCTCAGACGCCACAACGCTAAATGTGAGCATTAGCAATAATAGCGCTAACGTGACTCTACTTCCTGTTTGGGCTCCTCAGACGCCACAACGCTAAATGTGAGCATTAGCAATAATAGCGCTAACGTGACTCTACTTCCTGTTTGGGCTCCTTAGACGCCACAATGCTAAATGTGAGCATTAGCAATAATAGCGCTAACGTGACTCTACTTCCTGTTTGGGCTCCTCAGACGACACAACACTAAATGTGAGCATTAGCAATAATAGCGCTAACGTGACTCTACTTCCTGTTTGGGCTCCTTAGACGCCACAATGCTAAATGTGAGCATTAGCAATAATAGCGCTAACGTGACTCTACTTCCAGTTTGGGCTCCTCAGACGCCACAACGCTAAATGTGAGCATTAGCAATAATAGCGCTAACGTGACTCTACTTCCAGTTTGGGCTCCTCAGACGCCACAACGCTAAATGTTAGCAGTAGCAATAATAGCGCTAACGTGACTCTACTTCCAGTTTGGGCTCCTCAGACGCCACAACGCTAAATGTGAGCATTAGCAATAATAGCGCTAACGTGACTCTACTTCCTGTTTGGGCTCCTCAGACGCCACAACGCTAAATGTGAGCATTAGCAATAATAGCGCTAACGTGACTCTACTTCCTGTTTGGGCTCCTTAGACGCCACAATGCTAAATGTGAGCATTAGCAATAATAGCGCTAACGTGACTCTACTTCCTGTTTGGGCTCCTCAGACCTGCTGCAGCCCAACTTCCTCCACAAAGTCCAACCAGAAGTGAATCTGTGGTAAAAATGGACGCGGCAGGAAGTTCTTCTTCACTTCTGCTATTCTCGCTTCTGCTGGACGTCTGTCTCTCTTTCTCACTGAGCAACTGCACAATCAGCTACTCCCGTGCTAATGCTAGCGGTGTGGACGTGGACTGCTCGAGCCGGAGCCTGGCCGTCGTCCCGGGCGACATTCCCGGGAACGCCACGTCTCTGGACCTGTACTCCAACGGGCTGGAGTCGATCTCCCAGCTGGACTTGCGAGGTCTTTCGGAGCTCAGGTATGTGCGGTTCGAGCACAACCGGGTTCGGCACGTGGACGACGGAGCGTTCGCAGACCTGGAGGCGCTGAGCAACCTGGACCTCGCCAGCAACCTTCTGGCAGAGCTGACGGACGACATGTTCCGAGGCCTGACCCGACTGGAGACCCTGTTCCTGAACGACAACCAAATCTCCTCCATCTCCCCCGGCGCCTTCCGTCACCTGCTGGCCGTCCGCCTGATCGAACTGGGCTCCAACCGCCTCCGACGGATCGCCGACGTCGCCCCGGCTCTCCGGCTGCCCGCGCTGGAGACGCTGCAGCTGGAGTTCAACGTCCTGGAGTCTGTGGAGTTTGACGGTCTCGCCGTCGGGTCGTCCAACCTCACGTCGCTGGACCTGAGCATCAACCCTCTGAGCAAGTTCAGCCTCGAGGACGACGTCTTCCCTCGCCTGCAGGACCTGAACCTGGACGAGTGTCGGGACGACATGGAGTGGGACGTGTCCAACAAGACCCTCCTGAGGAGCCTGAATCGGTTGACCCTCAGCGGGACGACGATCGACTTGCTGACGTACATGGACATGCTGCAGACCGTTGACACCATCCGGACCCTGGAGCTGGACGGGATGCCGGAGTGGGTTCGCTTCGGCCTGGTGACGGTCGCCTGCCAGACGGCGCCTCTGAGCCGTCTGGGCCTGACGGGGAACGAGCTGGGCTTCCTGGACGGACACCTGCTGCTCTCCTGTTCCGGTCTCACTTGGCTCAACCTGTTCCTGAACCAGCTGACCGGCATCTCAGAGGACGCCTTCCGGTCGATGCCGCGGCTCCGGGTCCTGCTGCTGGCCGCGAACTCCCTGAGCGAAGTGCCGGCGGCCCTGCTGGCGCTCCCCCGGCTGGAGGACCTGGACCTGAGCGCCAACCTCATCTCTCGGCTCCGCTGCCAAGACTTCCAGAACCTGACGAGGCTGGCGAGCATCGACCTGGACCACAACCGCCTCTCCGGCCTGCAGGCGTGCGCCTTCCAGAACCTGGAGCGCCTGAAGACGCTTCGCATCGGGCGGAACAACCTCTTGAGTGTCGGCGACGGCTTCAAAGTTCCTTCATGGAAACTGGAGACTTTGGATTTATACAATAATGAATTCACAGCCATCCGGCAAGGAGACTTTCAGAATCTGTCCTCGCTCCGGGATTTGAATTTAGATTCTGACAAGAACTACCAGCTGCTTGGAAGACCTTTCCAAGGACTCGATAGTCTCCGGAACCTCAATGTGACTCTGGCGTATTTGGACAACGAGGTCTTCTTTGGGATGCCGTGTTTAGAATCTCTGAAGATCCGTCTGAGCTACTTCTTGGACGACGCGCCGCTATGGACAGACGACGACCCGCCTTTCACAAACTTGTCCAAGTTGACAAATCTGACGATCCAGGCTTTGGGCACACACCAAGAGGTAATCACCCCCGACCAGCTCAGGGGACTGACGTCTCTGCGACACTTCTGGACCGAGAGGTTCTTCCCGGGTTCTTTACACCCCGATACTTTCAAGTACACCCCCCGACTGAGGAGTCTCGGGATCGTCCGCAGTGGCCTGCTGCAACTGTCCCCAGAACTCTTCTGGCCAATCGCGCACCTCGAGGAACTCCACCTGCCCGACAACAAACTTACGTCCCTGGCTTTCCTCGCCGAGGCGAAGCTGACGGCGCTCGGCTTCCTGAGCCTGCGCGGCAACGAGCTGTCGGTCGTCAACGACACCGCCGTGCGGTCCCTCCCCGCGCTGACCTACCTGGACCTGTCGGGGAACCCGCTGACGTGCGAGTGCCCCAATTCCGGATTCATCCGCTGGGCCAGGAGCGACGGCCGGACGCAGGCGGCCAACGGCGACCGCTACATCTGCGCGTTCCCCGTCAGCCAGCGGGGACTCCGCTTCCTGGACTTCGACGTGCGGCCCTGCTGGGCGGACGTGAACTTCCTCTGCTTCGTCGGCACGGCGAGCCTCGTGGCGTCGCTGCTCCTGTCCTCCTTCGTTCACCACTTCCTCAGGTTCCACCTGGCCTACGCCTACTACCTCTTCCTGGCCTTCCTCTACGACAGCCGGCGGGGGAGGAAGAGGAACGGCGGGCCCTACCCCTACGACGCCTTCGTGTCCTACAACGTGCGCGACGAGGCCTGGGTCTACGGGGAGCTGGTTCCGGAGCTGGAGGGTCGGCAGGGCTGGAGGCTCTGTCTGCACCACAGGGACTTCGAACCAGGTGCCCCCCCCTTTCCTCTCGGTCCGTCCAGAACCTCCGTTGGTCTTGGAGGAACAGGAAGTGGTTGGATTGAGGCGCGTTGCAAGTTCAGAGTCTCGGGACGGTTTTTACATCTTTGGTCTCGGGCAGGAAATTTGTTCCGTTCGCGAGGATTTAGTAGTCCTGGACCCGATCCGGAACCTTCCTGAGCAGGTTTCAGAACTCGCCCGGGGCCATCCAGATGTAAATGTATTGATCCTGTGTGCTAGCGGCGGTCCAGGACTCCTGGCGGATTCATAGCTTAATGGCTAATGGGAGCGACAATGATGCGAACAGCTGACTCGCGCTAAGCTAATAGCTAACATAGTCGCCATTTTTGCTGTTTTAATCATTTTGCTGTAATTTGTCAATTCTAACACTTTCTTTGGGTTTTTTTCAATTTTAGCAAATTGTAGCCTTTTAATAGCAGATAAAAAATTTTTTTGCACTTTTAACCTTTTTTAAGGTGTTTAGTCTGTTTTTTAAATAGAAAGTTTAGCAGTTTGAACTCCCTTTTCTTCAACAAAAGCAATTTAAGCAATTTTAGCTTTTTTTAAAAACAGATTTTATCCATTTGAATATTTTGTTATTTTAGCCATTTTGATTTTTAACCCTTTTTTGCCCATCATTTGCCAGTTCTAAACATTTTAGCAATTTTTTAGGGGATTCTCCTAACTTTTTAGGTTTTTAGTCATTTTTAGCATTCTGTTGCTGCCGTTAGCAGTTTGTAGTTTTGTTGCTAGCACGTTATTAGCACGTTTACCCTCCATGTTGTTTACAGGCAAGCCCATCGTGGAAAACATCACGGACGCCATCTACAGCAGCAGGAAGACGATCTGCGTGATCAGCAGCGACTACCTGCAGAGCGAGTGGTGTTCTAGAGAGATCCAGATGGCCAGGTGGGGGCGCCGCCGCTCCGTCTCCCCCGTACCCTCGCCCAAGTTCCACCGCTAGCGTAGCGCCGCTACGAACGTAAGAGGTCATATTACCGTGACGATGACCACTGACCAATCAGCAGACGGCTGCGTTGTAGCGCCTCCGTATGGAACCGTGCTGAGATGCTAGAACCCTAAAGAACTGACACAACATGCTAACGGTTGGGTACAAAACTTTCAGTACCTTCCACAACTTTTCTCAGTGAGAATACTTGAATTCCGGTTCCGTTGTGTAGCGTACCGTTCTGTAGAGTACCGTTCTGTAGAGTACCGTTCTGTAGAGTACCGTTCTGGAGAGTACCGTTCTGGAGAGTACCGTTCTAGAGAGTACCGTTCTGTAGAGTACCGTTCTGTAGCGTACCGTTCTGGAGAGTACTGTTCTGTAGCGTACCGTTGTGTAGCGTATCGTTGTGTAGCGTATCGTTCTGTAGCATATCGTTCTGTAGCGTACCGTTCTGTAGCGTACCGTTCTGTAGCGTACCGTTCTGTAGAGTACCGTTATGTAGCGTACCGTTCTGTAGCGTACCGTTCTGGAGAGTACTGTTCTGTAGCGTACCGTTGTGTAGCGTACCGTTGTGTAGCGTATCGTTGTGTAGCGTATCGTTCTGTAGCATATCGTTCTGTAGCGTACCGTTCTGTAGAGTACCGTTCTGTAGCGTACCGTTCTGTAGCGTATCGTTCTGTAGCATATCGTTCTGTAGCGTACCGTTCTGTAGCGTACCGTACTGTAGCGTACCGTTCTGTAGCGTACCGTTCTGTAGAGTACCGTTCTGTAGCGTACCATTCTGTAGAGTGCCGTTCTGGAGAGTACCGTTCTGTAGAGTACCGTTCTGGAGAGTACCGTTCTGTAGCGTACCGTTCTGTAGCGTACCGTTCTGTAGCGTACCATTCTGTAGAGTGCCGTTCTGGAGAGTACCGTTCTGTAGAGTACCGTTCTGGAGAGTACCGTTCTGTAGAGTACCGTTCTGGAGAGTACTGTTCTGTAGCGTATCGTTGTGTAGCGTACAGAATGGTACCCTACAGAACGGTACCCTACAGAAGCTTTAGCTACCGTCTTCAGCTTCCGCCTGTTTTCTGCCTGTTGTCTTCAGCTTCCGGCTGTTTTCTGCCTGTTGTCTTCAGCTTCCGCCTGTTTTCTGCCTGTTGTCTTCAGCTTCCGGCTGTTCGACGAGAACCAAGACGTTCTGATCCTTCTGTTCCTGGAAGACGTCCCGGCACACCGCCTTGCCTCCTACCTGCGGGTAAGGAGTCTGGTGAAGAGGCGGTCCTACCTCAGCTGGCCGCGCGCCGCCCGCCACCCCGCCCTCTTCTGGCAGAACGTCCGGCGAGCTCTGGGGGCGGAGCCAACGGCCGAGGACCAGGAGGACGTCTTCCCGGGACCCTAGGCCTTCAGGCAGGGACGTCTTCACAAGTATGGACGTGTCCCTATCAACCTGTCCCCTTGTCCTCGTCCAGACTGTCTCTCCCCTCGTCCAGACTGTCCCTCGTCTTCATCCAGACTGTCCCTCCCCTCGTCCAGACTGTCCCTCATCCAGACTGTCCCTCCCCTCGTCCAGACTGTCCCTCATCCAGACTGTCCCTCGTCCTCATCCAGACTGTCCCTCATCCTCGTCCAGACTGTCCCTCGTCCTCATCCAGACTGTCCCTCGTCCTCATCCAGACTGTCCCTTGTCCTCATCCAGACTGTCCCTCATCCTCGTCCAGACTGTCCCTCATCCAGACTGTCCCTTGTCCTCATCCAGACTGTCCCTCCCCTGGTCCAGACTGTCCCTCGTCCTCGTCCATCCTGTCCCTCCCCTGGTCCAGACTGTCCCTCGTTGGTTGGATCTTGGTATCCATTTTTTGGAAAAAATTAGGTTTTCAAAAAGTTCCACCTTAGATAGCCGTTTTCAAAAAGATGTGTTTCATGGGGTCGGAGCATTTTCAAAAAGCTATGTTTTGCATTAGACGTAGTCAGAATGTGTTCAAAAAGTTGCATTTTACCCCATTTTCATTGAGATGGAGAATTTTCAAAAAGTGGCACATCAGTATCAGTTTCTGAAAAGTTGTGTTTTCTGCCATTTACACCAGATGTAGTTTGAATGTTTTCAAAAAGATGCATTTCAAGGGGTCGAAGCATTTTCAAAAAGTTGCATTTCCCACCAATTTTCATCGAGATGGAGTTTTCAGAAAGTGGCACCTCGGTTTCCGTTTCAGAAAAGTGACGTTTTTCTGTCATTTACACTGGATGTAATCAGAATATTTTCAAAAAGTTGCAGTTCCCCCCCAATTTTTGTTGAGATAGAGCGTTTTACAAAAAGTGGCACATTGGCATACAGTTGTGAAAAGTTGCGTTTTCTGCCATTGACGCGGCGACGGTTGGAAAGTTTTCAAAAAGTTAAGTTTTCTGTCGTTTGCCGTCGTAGTTTTTTCAAAAAGTTCTACTTTTCAAAAAGTTGTGTTTTCAGTGGCTAAAAGCGCCGCGAACATTCTTCGTTTTCACTGAAGCTTTTGTGGAAAGAAGAAACCAGAAAAATCAAACTGAAACTCTGAGAGACACTTTGACCAGCAGGAGGCGCGACACACACACACACACACGCACACACACACACACACACACACACTCACACACACACACGCTCCCACACACACACACACACACACACACACACACACACAAACACACACGCTCCCACACACACACACACACACACACACACACACACACACACACACACACACTCCCACACACACACACACACACACACACACACACACACACACACTCCCACACACACACACACACACACACACACACACACACACACACACACACACCCACACACTCACACTCACACTCACACACTCAGCAGGTTGTGGTGTCACGTTGTCGTGGAGCTCCTGATCACTTCCTGTGATTGTGTCATCCCGCCGTGACCTCTGACCTCTCCCCTCGCCGCCACAAGCCCCGCCCCCTTTCATAAAGCGCAGCGCAGCGCCAGCCGCCGCCAGTCGCTCTGAGAGGAGGAGACACCGTCAGCAGCCCGTCACAGCGCCACCAGCAGGTGAGAGACGCACACACACACACACACACACACACACACACACACACACACACACACACACACACACACACACACACACACACATGGATCTATAGATTTATAGACGTATAGATGTAGATAGATTACTTGATCTTCACTTTCCCTTTTCCAAGGTTTGTTTTCTCAACTGCAGGGCGGCTTATCAGTAAAACACACACACACACACGCATACACACACACACACACACACACACACACACACACACACACACACACACACACACACACACACACACACACACACACACACACACACACACACACACACACACACACACACACAGATTTAAACTAAAGGTCACTGAAATCTTTACAGGATCTTTTACTTCCAGACGCCAGGAGAACATTTCTACATGTCGTATTCTATATATTCTATGTATATATTCAATATAAGTGTTGTTTCCAGGTTATATGTTGTATTCAGATTATTACAGATTACATACAGATTGTATACAGGTTGTTTATAGATTATATGGAGATAATACTCGGGTAGTATATAGATTGTTGACATTATATGCAGATAATGTACAGGCTATATGGAGACTATATACAGATTAAATACAGATTATATACGGGTTGTCTACGGTTTATATACAAGTTGTTGATTTATTATACACAGATTAAGTTCAGGTTATATGGAGATTACACCAGATTATATACAGATTGTTGACAGTCTCTATGGAGACTATATACAGATTAAATACAGATTATATACAGGTTGTCTACAGTTTATATACATGTTGTTGACATATACAGATTATGTACAGACTATATGGAGAGTATATACAGATTAAATACAGATTATATACAAGTTGTTGACATATTATATGCGGGTTGTCTACAGTTTATATACAAGTTGTTGACATATACAGATTAAGTACAGGTTATATGGAGATTATACCAGGTTATATATAGATTGTTGACAGGCTCCATGGAGACTATATACAGATTAAATACAGATTATATACAGGTTGTTGACATATTATATACAGATTATATACAGGTTGTTGACAGTAGTCGTAAATGACATCATGAGCTGCGGTGCGTTCAAGGACCTCCAGGAAAAGTCCGTCTTCGAAGTTGTTTTGACAATAAATCTGCAAACAAACGTCTTGATCTTCTGCTTCAGGCGTCGCTTGATAAAACTGCTGTTTAATAAACAACTGTGTTTTTGTTGGTGCCGCGACAGATGCTGTTAGCTAGCTAGCTAGCTAGCTAGTGCAGGAGAGTGAACTCTGACCAGCCAATCAGAGGGCTTGAATACAGTGACATCACGCTAGGCCTTCTAGGAGGCTCCGCCTCCCCGATATCAGAACGTGACGACACTAGTTTTACACTGCAGACGCCTGCTGGACTGAATGAAGGCCTCAGGCAGGTTTCTTTACCCGGCAACAGGTGATGCTGGGATGTGATTGGTTGAAAGATTTAATGTGAAGAACGACAAGAGGACAGTTCTTTAATAAGTATTTATGGACAAAATATAATAAACATCAGTCTGATTCAGATCGTTTTCTTCGACCTGCAGAGAAGCCTTGAAGTCCTTGAAGTCCTTGAAGGCCTTGAAGGCCCACCACTGTTGTCTGAGGACAGACGATGTCTCACGACGGCGCCAAGATGGCGGCCGAGCAGAACGGCGTTTCCAGACCCGAGGTACGTAGACGACACGTGGCCAGCAGGTACTCTCGTAGTACTCTAGTAGTATCCAGTAGTATTCAGTAGTAGTATCCAGAGTAGTACTCACTCTGTGTTCCGCCAGCCGTCTGGCCGCCGGCAGCAGCAGCACGGCGCCACCGTCAGTTTCCACAACGTCCACTACAAGGTGCCGCAGGGCGGCGGCTGGCCGTGTCGCCGGAACGCCGTCGCCAAGGACATCCTCATCGACCTCAGGTGGGAGCGCCACCTTGTGTCCCGTACCTGGTACTGTACTGGCCCTGGTACTGCTAACGTATCAGGAACAATACCTGGTACTGCTATCGTATCAGGAACAATACCTGGTACTGCTATCGTATCAGGAACAATACCTGGTACTGCTATCGTATCAGGAACAATACCTGGTACTGCTATCGTATCAGGAACAATACCTGGTACTGCTAACGTATCAGGAACAATACCTGGTACTGCTATCGGTATCAAGAACAATACCTGGTACTGCTAACGTATCAGGAACAATACCTGGTACTGCTATCGGTATCAAGAACAATACCTGGTACTGCTAACGTATCAGGAACAATACCTGGTACTGTTATCGTATCAGGAACAATACCTGGTACTGTTATCGTATCAGGAACAATACCTGGTACTGCTAACGTATCAGGAACAATACCTGGTACTGTTATCGTATCAGGAACAATACCTGGTACTGCTAACGTATCAGGAACAATACCTGGTACTGCTATCGTATCAGGAACAATACCTGGTACTGCTATCGTATCAGGAACAATACCTGGTACTGCTATCGTATCAGGAACAATACCTGGTACTGCTATCGTATCAGGAACAATACCTGGTACTGCTAACGTATCAGGAACAATACCTGGTACTGCTATCGTATCAGGAACAATACCTGGTACTGCTAACGTATCAGGAACAATACCTGGTACTGGTACCGGTCGTGATACCTGACACTGGTATCGGTATCAGGAACAACACCTGGTACTACTATCGGTTGTGATACCTGACACTAGTATCGGTGTCAGGAACAATACCTGGTACTGGTACCGGTCGTGATACCTGGTACTGCTATCGTATCAGGAACAATACCTGGTACTGCGATCGGTATCAGGAACAATACCTGGTACTGCTATCGTATCAGGAACAATACCTGGTACTGCTATCGTATCAGGAACAATACCTGGTACTGCTATCGTATCAGGAACAATACCTGGTACTGCTATCGTATCAGGAACAATACCTGGTACTGCTATCGTATCAGGAACAATACCTGGTACTGCTATCGTATCAGGAACAATACCTGGTACTGCTAACGTATCAGGAACAATACCTGGTACTGCTATCGTATCAGGAACAATACCTGGTACTGCTATCGTATCAGGAACAATACCTGGTACTGCTAACGTATCAGGAACAATACCTGGTACTGCTATCGTATCAGGAACAATACCTGGTACTGCTATCAGTATCAAGAACAATACCTGGTACTGCTATCAGTATCAAGAACAATACCTGGTACTGCTATCGGTATTAAGAACAATACCTGGTACTGCTATCGGTATCAAGAACAATACCTGGTACTGCTATCGTATCAGGAACAATACCTGGTACTGGTACCGGTCGTGATACCTGATACTAGTATCGGTATCAGGAACAATACCTGGTACTACTATTGGTCGTGATACCTGATACTGGTATCGGTATCAGGAACAATACCTGGTACTGGTATTGGCCGTGGTACCTGATCCTGGTATCGGTGTCATGTCAGATATCTGGTACTGGTTCTGATACTGGTATCGGTATCATGTCAGATATCTCGTATTGGTTCTGATACTGGTATCGGTATTGTGTTCAATACCTGATACTGGTCTGAGTATCAAGTTCAATACCTTGTACTGTATTGGTCAAGATCCCTAATACTGGTATTGGCATCTGTCCTGATACTGGTATCGGTATCGGGTCCAATACCTCATACTGGTATCGGTGTCGGGTCCAATACTTGATACTGGTATCGGTGTAGATTACATGGTCTGGTTTAACAGTCGCAAACTGTGAACAACTGTAATACTTTGACACTGCTAGCGTGTACTGCTAGCGTGTACTGCTAGCGTGTACTACTAGTGTGTACTACTAGCGTGTACTGCCAGCATATACTGCTAGCGTGTACCACTAGTGTGTACTGCTAGCATATATTGCTAGTGTGTACTGCTAGCATGTACTACTAGCACGTATTGCTAGCGTGTACTGCTAGCATGTACTACTAGCATGTATTGCTAGTGTGTACTGCTAGCATGTACTGCTAGCATATACTGCTAGCGTGTACCACTAGTGTGTACTGCTAGCATATATTGCTAGCGTGTACCACTAGTGTGTACTGATAGCATGTACTACTAGTGTGTACTGCTAGCATATACTGCTAGCGTGTACCACTAGTGTGTACTGATAGCGTGTACTACTAGTGTGTACTGCTAGCATATACTGCTAGTGTGTACCACTAGTGTGTACTATTATCAGCAGTGTGGACGGAACAACAAAACAAAAGTCCTGCAGTATTTTAGATAAAACAACGATTGTGGTTTGAGTTTGTTTGCGTACGTGATGAAAGTTCCTGACGTAACCTGAAGTTCAAACACTGTGAGGAAGGAACACACACACACACACACACACACACACACACACACACACACACACACACACACACACACACACACAGGACAATGAGCGCTAAGCTAACAAACAGACTCAGATCAGCAGCAGGAAACGAGCCACAGGAGTCGCTTCATCACAAAGCTTCTAAACGACGTCTGATCTTTTCTCAGGAGGAAATGTTTTTAAAAACTGTCGCCTGGATTGTTGTTATTAAATCTGCAACAACAGTTGAAGTTGGTCAATCATTGACGAGGAGCAACACGTGTCGCTTTTATTGTTTTATTTTGCCTGAAGAGACTTTGGTCACATAAACTAGAACTGAAGTCTGATTGGAGGAGGAGGAGGAGGAGTCCTGCTCTCTGATTGGAGGAGGAGGAGGAGTCCTGCTCTCTGATTGGAGGAGGAGGAGGAGTCCTGCTCTCTGATTGGAGGAGGAGGAGGAGTCCTGCTCTCTGATTGGAGGAGGAGGTGAAGTCCTGCTCTCTGATTGGAGGAGGAGGAGGAGTCCTGCTCTCTGATTGGAGGAGGAGGAGGAGGAGTCCTGCTCTCTGATTGGAGGAGGAGGAGGAGGAGTCCTGCTCTCTGATTGGAGGAGGAGGAGGAGTCCTGCTCTCTGATTGGAGGGGGAGGTGAAGTCCTGCTCTCTGATTGGAGGAGGAGGTGAAGTCCTGCTCTCTGATTGGAGGAGGAGTCCTGCTCTCTGATTGGAGGAGGAGGAGGAGTCCTGCTCTCTGATTGGAGGAGGAGGAGGAGGAGGAGTTCTGCTCTCTGATTGGAGGAGGAGGAGGAGTTCTGCTCTCTGATTGGAGGAGGAGTCCTGCTCTCTGATTGGAGGAGGAGGAGGAGTTCTGCTCTCTGATTGGAGGAGGAGTCCTGCTCTCTGATTGGAGGAGGAGGAGGAGTCCTGCTCTCTGATTGGAGGAGGAGGAGGAGTCCTGCTCTCTGATTGGAGGAGGAGGAGAAGTCCTGCTCTCTGATTGGAGGAGGAGGAGGAGTCCTGTTCTCTGATTGGAGGAGGAGGAGGAGTCCTGCTCTCTGATTGGAGGAGGAGGAGGAGTCCTGCTCTCTGATTGGAGGAGGAGGAGGAGTCCTGCTCTCTGATTGGAGGAGGAGGAGAAGTCCTGTTCTCTGATTGGAGGAGGAGGAGTCCTGCTCTCTGATTGGTGGAGGAGAAGTCCTGCTCTCTGATTGGAGGAGGAGGAGGAGTCCTGTTCTCTGATTGGAGGAGGAGGAGTCCTGCTCTCTGATTGGTGGAGGAGAAGTCCTGCTCTCTGATTGGAAACATGAAATAAAAACATTTTCAAGCAAAGCCGCATCTTTATTTATTTCTTCAGAAAACTTTCACAGACATGAGTTTTTAAATGAAAACCCTTTTTGTGCTTTTATTTTGAAAAGTTCTGCATCAACACATTTTCATCATCCGTGTCAAGAAAGACTTTAAATTGAAGCTTATTTTCGCACCACTTGAAGACGACATTAAAGTATCGGTGTTGGACTCGTTTTCAAGTGGTTTTCAACTCGTCTATCTTTTCCTCCCCAGCGGGATCATGACGCCGGGGCTCAACGCCATCATGGGGGCGACGGGCAGCGGAAAATCATCGTGAGTTCACACCTCTTTCCTCCCACGCTTCAAACCACGGATGTACAGATACTACTTGCCGATACTGAGTACCGATACCAGCACTAACTTTTAGCTACTCGCTGGTACGGAGTACCGATACCAGTAATAACCTTGAGCTACTTTCATATACTTAGTACCGATACGAGTGCCATCATTTAGCTACTTGCCGATACCGAGTACCGATACCGGTACTGAGCTTCAGCTACATGCCGATACTCGGTACGGGTGACGTGGTCTCGTTTCTCCCTGCAGGTTCTTGGACGTTCTGGCGGCCAGGAAGGATCCGTCGGGTCTGTCGGGGGAAGTTCTGATCAACGGAGCTCCTCAGCCGCCGAACTTCAAGTGTCTGTCGGGATACGTGGTGCAGGTTGGTCAACGCGGTGCAGGTTGGTCAACGCGGTGCAGGTTGGTCAACGCGGTGCAGGTTGGTCAACGCGGTGCAGGTTGGTCAACGCGGTGCAGGTTGGCCAACGCGGTGCAGGTTGGTCAACGTGGTGCAGGTTGGTCAACGTGGTGCAGGTTGGTCAACGCGGTGCAGGTTGGTCAATGTGGTGCAGGTTGGTCAACGCGGCGCAGCAACCGTCAACTTCTCACCAGATTCGGTTCTGATGAAGTGAAACCGAACATTTTCAAAAAGTTGCTTTAACCCCCATTTCCGTGGAGAAGGAAGGGAATGCTTCCAAAAAGTTGTTTTTGTCTCAGTTTCCACCAAAATAGAGTTGGAGTATTTTCACAAAGCTTCATTCTTGCTTCAATCCTCGTTTCCATAGATCTGGAGTTGGAACATTTCCAGAAATTTGTGTTTTCACCTTGTTTCCACAGCAGTTTCAGAAAAATGTTTTCAGTTTCTCTGCATTACCAGTCATAGGAGCAGTGACAATATTTTTCTGTGTTGATTTAAGTGTTGTCGTGGAAACAGCGGGGCCTGTCAGTCATTGGTGATCCTCTCAAAACACTGTTGTCGTAGAAACTCAGCCATTAGTTGTCGCTGACGATCTAAACGGTTAATGGCGTAGAAACGAGGCCGTAAGTTGTCACTGACGATCTCAAACGTGTGCGTAGGGAGGAGAGAGGGAGTGTCTGTTGTAGCAGAAGTTCTGCCGTTAGTTGTCGCTGACGATCTCAACATACTGTTGTAGAAAAAACGTGCAGTTAGTTGTCGTTGATGTTCTCTATGTCCCAATGTCGTAGAAACGTTGCCCTTAGTTGTCGTTGACGTTCTCTATGTCCCAATGTCGTAGAAATGTTGCCGTTAGTTGTCGTTGACGTTCTCTATGTCCCAATGTCGTAGAAGCGTTACCGTTAGTTGTCGTTGACGTTCTCTATGTCCCAATGTCGTAGAAGCGTTACCGTTAGTTGTCGTTGACGTTCTCTATGTCCCAATGTCGTAGAAATGTTGCCGTTAGTTGTCGTTGACGTTCTCTATGTCCCAATGTCGTAGAAGCGTTACCGTTAGTTGTCGTTGACGTTCTCTATGTCCCAATGTCGTAGAAACGTTGCCGTTAGCTGTCGTTGATGTTCTCTATGTCCCAATGTCGTAGAAACGTTGCCGTTAGTTGTTGATGTTCTCTATGTCCCAATGTCGTAGAAACGTTGCCGTTAGTTGTCGCTGACGATCACAAAGTGCTGCTGGTCCCCACAGGACGACGTGGTGATGGGAACACTGACCGTGAGAGAGAACTTCCGCTTCTCGGCGGCGCTGCGCCTCCCGGAGACCGTCAGCGACGACGAGAAGCAGCGGAAGGTGGAGCAGCTGATCCAGGAGCTGGGCCTGGGCCGCGTGGCCGACTCCAAGGTGAGCTCCAGGACCAAGAACCTCCCGGGAACCTTCAGACTCTTTTTTTTTTTTTTTTTAAACTCTCACTGCAACTTTATTGTTACATAACCAAGGTACTTAAGTGTTTCTGTCGCAGTTTTCCGTGGTCCTCCAGAGACCTCTAGTGGCGACACGCGTCACGTGCTAACAGGGTCACTTCCTGGTCCAGGTGGGCACTCAGCTGATTCGCGGGATCTCCGGCGGCGAGAGGAAGCGGACCAACATCGGCATGGAGCTGATCATCGACCCGCCGGTCCTCTTCCTGGACGAGCCCACGACCGGCCTGGACGCCAGTACGGCCAACTCCGTGCTGCTGCTGCTCAAGAGGTGAGAACCGCGCGGCAACGCAACCGGCAACCCCGTGAGGCGTCGCCACGGAAACGCTAAAGCTTTCTGAAACAAGCATGCAAAAACGATTTCAGCTGAAAACCTGAACGTTTCTGGACAAAAGTTCTGACTTGATTGACCGGATTCCTTGGATGTTGTTGTTTTGTCGTTTGTTGTTGTGTGTCAGGATGGCGAGTCACGGCCGCACCATCATCCTCTCCATCCACCAGCCTCGTTACTCCATCTACCGCCTGTTCGACAGCCTCACCCTGCTGGTCAACGGGAAACAGGTTCACTGCAGAAACTTTCTCTTGAAACTTTGTCTGGAAACTTTCCTGCTTCAGTCTCATTCTTTCCACAAACCATCATTCTTGTCGTTTCTCTCCGGGGTTCAGGTTTTCCACGGCCCGGCGCAGGAAGCTCTGGAATATTTCTCTGACATCGGTAACGTTTTGAACTCGTTGAGAGGGAGAGAGAGAGAGAGAGAGAGAGAGAGAGACATTAACACTGACTGCTGGACTACATTACCCAGGATTCACCTGTGAGCCTCACAACAACCCGGCCGACTTTTTCCTGGACGTCATCAATGGAGACTCGTCTGCCGTCGCCTTCGACAGCGAGGAAGGTGGAGTACTTTATACTTTACTGACTGTGGAGTACTGGAGTACTTTACTAACAGTGGAGTACTTTATACTTTACTGACAGTGGAGTACTGGAATACTTTACTAACAGTGGAGTACTTTATACTTTACTGACTGTGGAGTACTGGAGTACTTTACTAACAGTGGAGTACTTTATACTTTACTAACAGTGGAGTACTGGAGTACTTTACTAACAGTGGAGTACTTTATACTTTACTGACAGTGGAGTACTGGAATACTTTACTAACAGTGGAGTACTTTATACTTTACTGACAGTGGAGTACTGGAGTACTTTACTAACAGTGGAGTACTTTATACTTTACTAACAGTGGAGTACTGGAGTACTTTACTAACAGTGGAGTTCTGGAGTACTTTACTAACAGTGGAGTACTGGAGTACTTTACTAACAGTGGAGTACTTTATACTTTACTGACAGTGGAGTACTGGAGTACTTTACTGACAGTGGAGTACTTTATACTTTACTGACAGTGGAGTACTGGAATACTTTACTAACAGTGGAGTACTTTATACTTTACTGACAGTGGAGTACTGGAGTACTTTACTAACAGTGGAGTACTTTATACTTTACTAACAGTGGAGTACTGGAGTACTTTACTAACAGTGGAGTACTTTATACTTTACTGACAGTGGAGTACTGGAATACTTTACTAACAGTGGAGTACTTTATACTTTACTGACAGTGGAGTACTGGAGTACTTTACTAACAGTGGAGTACTTTATACTTTACTAACAGTGGAGTACTGGAGTACTTTACTAACAGTGGAGTTCTGGAGTACTTTACTAACAGTGGAGTACTGGAGTACTTTACTAACAGTGGAGTACTTTATACTTTACTGACAGTGGAGTACTGGAATACTTTACTAACAGTGGAGTACTTTATACTTTACTGACAGTGGAGTACTGGAGTACTTTACTAACAGTGGAGTACTTTATACTTTACTAACAGTGGAGTACTGGAGTACTTTACTAACAGTGGAGTTCTGGAGTACTTTACTAACAGTGGAGTACTGGAGTACTTTACTAACAGTGGAGTACTTTATACTTTACTAACAGTGGAGTACTGGAGTACTTTACTAACAGTGGAGTACTTTATACTTTACTGACAGTGGAGTACTGGAATACTTTACTAACAGTGGAGTACTTTATACTTTACTGACTGTGGAGTACTGGAGTACTTTACTAACAGTGGAGTACTTTATACTTTACTAACAGTGGAGTACTGGAGTACTTTACTAACAGTGGAGTACTTTATACTTTACTGACAGTGGAGTACTGGAATACTTTACTAACAGTGGAGTACTTTATACTTTACTGACAGTGGAGTACTGGAGTACTTTACTAACAGTGGAGTACTTTATACTTTACTAACAGTGGAGTACTGGAGTACTTTACTAACAGTGGAGTTCTGGAGTACTTTACTAACAGTGGAGTACTGGAGTACTTTACTAACAGTGGAGTACTTTATACTTTACTGACAGTGGAGTACTGGAGTACTTTACTGACAGTGGAGTACTTTATACTTTACTGACAGTGGAGTACTGGAATACTTTACTAACAGTGGAGTACTTTATACTTTACTGACAGTGGAGTACTGGAGTACTTTACTAACAGTGGAGTACTTTATACTTTACTAACAGTGGAGTACTGGAGTACTTTACTAACAGTGGAGTACTTTATACTTTACTGACAGTGGAGTACTGGAATACTTTACTAACAGTGGAGTACTTTATACTTTACTGACAGTGGAGTACTGGAGTACTTTACTAACAGTGGAGTACTTTATACTTTACTAACAGTGGAGTACTGGAGTACTTTACTAACAGTGGAGTTCTGGAGTACTTTACTAACAGTGGAGTACTGGAGTACTTTACTAACAGTGGAGTACTTTATACTTTACTGACAGTGGAGTACTGGAATACTTTACTAACAGTGGAGTACTTTATACTTTACTGACAGTGGAGTACTGGAGTACTTTACTAACAGTGGAGTACTTTATACTTTACTAACAGTGGAGTACTGGAGTACTTTACTAACAGTGGAGTTCTGGAGTACTTTACTAACAGTGGAGTACTGGAGTACTTTACTAACAGTGGAGTACTTTATACTTTACTAACAGTGGAGTACTGGAGTACTTTACTAACAGTGGAGTACTTTATACTTTACTGACAGTGGAGTACTGGAATACTTTACTAACAGTGGAGTACTTTATACTTTACTGACAGTGGAGTACTGGAGTACTTTACTAACAGTGGAGTACTTTATACTTTACTAACAGTGGAGTACTGGAGTACTTTACTAACAGTGGAGTTCTGGAGTACTTTACTAACAGTGGAGTACTGGAGTACTTTACTAACAGTGGAGTACTTTATACTTTACTGACAGTGGAGTACTGGAGTACTTTACTAACAGTGGAGTACTTTATACTTTACTAACAGTGGAGTACTGGAGTACTTTACTAACAGTGGAGTACTTTATACTTTACTGACAGTGGAGTACTGGAGTACTTTACTAACAGTGGAGTACTGGAGTACTTTACTAACAGTGGAGTACTGGAGTACTTTACTAACAGTGGAGTACTTTATACTTTACTGACAGTGGAGTACTGGAGTACTTTGCTAACAGTGGAGTACTTTATACTTTACTGACAGTGGAGTACTTTACTAACAGTTATCGTTTACTAACAGTGGAGTACTTAATACTTTACTAACAGTGGAATACTTTATACTTTACTAACAGTTATCGTTTACTAACAGTGGAGTACTTTATACTTTACTAACAGTTATTGTTCACTAACAGTGGAGTACTTAATACTTTACTAACAGTGGAGTACTTTATACTTTACTAACAGTTATCGTTTACTAACAGTGGAGTACTTAATACTTTACTAACAGTGGAGTACTTTATACTTTACTAACAGTTATCGTTTACTAACAGTGGAGTACTTTATACTTTACTAACAGTTATCGTTTACTAACAGTGGAGTACTTTATACTTTACTAACAGTTATTGTTTACTAACAGTGCAGTACTTGACGATACTGAACGCGGGGAAAAACATGATGAGGTGAAAAATGTGTCGTCTTCATTTCCGTAAAGTTTCACGTTTACATGACAGCGTTATTTTCTAAAACTTGTTTGCTGTGGGGGAACTGAGTCAACAGATGTTTGTTGTTGTTGCAGATGTTGAGCTGGACTCCAGCAGCCTGAGCAAGTCCCGGAGGAGGATCGAGGACCAGCTGGTGGAGGAGTACCGGAACTGCCGATACTTCAAAGAGACCAAAGCCGATCTGGGTTCGTTCTTCTGCTTCGTCACGTCCAGAACGACACCAAAGAACCGACACAACAAACAAACACGTCAGGAAATACAGGAAACGAGTACAACCGAGCAATAAAGTGCAGAAGCTACCGGGAAGGAGGCGCCAGTACCGATACTTGGTACTTGCTATCGGCAAGTAGCTTCAGGTCAGCACTGGTATTGGTACTTGGTATCGGCAAGTAGCTTCAGGTCAGCACTGGTATCGGCAAGTAGCTTCAGGTCACCACTGGTATCGGTACTTGGTATCAGCAAGTAGCTTCAGGTCAGCACTGGTATCTGTACTTGTTATCGGCAAGTAGCTTCAGGTCAGCACTGGTATCTGTACTCGGTATCGGCAAGTAGCTACAGATCAGCACTGGTATCTGTACTTGGTATCGGCAAGTAGCTTCAGGTCAGCACTGGTATCTGTACTCGGTATCGGCAAGTAGCTACAGATCAGCACTGGTATCTGTACTTGGTATCGGCAAGTAGCTTCAGATCAGCACTGGTATTAGTACTTGTTATCTGCAAGTAGCTTCAGATCAGCACTGGTATCGGTACTTGGTATCAACGAATAGCTAAAGGTTTGTTCTTGTCCTTTAGGAAACGTTTCTTGCCTCCTGGATGAATAAAAAAGAAAACAGGCAAACAGATTGAAGGAGGAACATGAAATGACCAGAACTCCCAGCAGGGGGCGCTAAAACACGACAGACTTGTTGAAACACTTCGGTTTTAAAAACGTTCCTGTGTTTGGTTCCGTAGAGAAGATCGTGGCGGGGAAGCAGCCGGCGTCGGCCTCGCGCTCCAGAACCATCACCTACCACACCGGCTTCTGCACGCAGTTCAGATGGGTTCTGAAGAGAACGTTCCGGAACCTCCTGCTCAACCCACAGACCTCCGTCGCCCAGGTACCACCTGGTGGCGTCACGGGGAACTGCAGCTGGTTGCTAGCAACCCAGAACGTCCCACAATTATCAATATTCCACTTGAGAAGGAATTCTGTTTCCCCCTCTTGAAGATGAGCTGTTGCTACAGGAACCTTTGTGGTATTTAATAAGTACCGGTATCAGTACTCGGTATCGGTACTTGGTATCGGTACTCGGTATTGGAAGGAAGCTAAGGGTTAGTATAGGTACTCGGTATCGGCCAGAAGCTAGAGGTTAGTATTGGTACTTGGTATAGGCAGGAAGCTAAAGGTTAGTATTGGTACTCGGTATCAGCAGGAAGCTAAAGGCTAGTATTGGTACTCGGTATCGGCAGGAAGCTAGATGTTAGTATTGGTACTTGGTATTGGCAGGAAGCTAAAGGTTAGTATTGGTACTCGGTATCAGCAGGAAGCTAAAGGTTAGTATTGGTACTCGGTATCAGCAGGAAGCTAAAGGTTAGTATTGGTACTCGGTATCGGCAGGAAGCTAGATGTTAGTATTGGTACTTGGTATTGGCAGGAAGCTAAAGGTTAGTATTGGTACTCGGTATCAGCAGGAAGCTAAAGGCTAGTATTGGTACTCGGTATTGGCAGGAAGCTAAAGGTTAGTATTGGTACTCGGTATCGGCAGGAAGCTAGAGGTTAGTATTGGTACTTGGTATTGGCAGGAAGCTAAAGGTTAGTATTGGTACTCGGTATCGGCAGGAAGCTAAAGGTTAGTATTGGTACTCGGTATCGGCAGGAAGCTAGAGTTGGGACTGGTATCGGTATTCAGTAACAGTACATAGCTCAAGGCTCATACCGGTATCGGTACTCGGTATGGTATCATCTTCTTGGACGGGTTGACGTGTTGCCGTCGTCTTGACGATGTGTTGCCGTCGTCATGACGATGTGTTGCCGTCGTCATGACGATGTGTTGCCGTCGTCTCCAGGTGATGGTGACGTTGTTCCTCGCGCTGGTCGTTGGCGCCATTTTCTTCAACGTCCAGGACGACCCAGCAGGACTGCAGAACAGGTCAACGTCCTCCCGTTTGTCTCGCCGTCCTCACCCTGTCCTCCACGTCGTCCTTCACGTTGTCCCTCACGACGTCCTCCACATTGTCCCTCACGACGTCCTCCACATTGTCCCTCACGTTGTCCCTCACATTGTCCCCCACGGTGTCGTTAACTCGGGTCGTGTTCTCCAGGTTCGGCGCTCTTTTCTTCGTCACCGTCAATCAGTGTTTCAGCTCCATGTCGTCGGCCGAACTCTTCATCATCGAGAGGAAAATCTTCATGTGAGTGAATGTCTGGTGCCTTACCCTACCGTACCTTACCCTACCGTACCGTATCATACCGTACTGTACCATTATATAACTGTCCTGTACCATATCGTCCCATAACATACTGTAATGTATCTTACCATACCATACCATACCATACCGTACAGTACCGTATTGTATCGTAGCGTACCATCCTGTACCGTACCATACCATACCGTACTGTACCGTACAGCGGGAACAAGGCTAAACTTGACGTAGGGTTGTGCTGGTCAGTGAGGTATGGCGGTCTCTCTGCAGCCACGAGTACATCAGCGGGTACTACCGGGTGTCGGTCTACTTCCTGTGTAAGATCCTGTCTGACATCATCACCCTGAGGACCATACCCGCCTTAGTCTTCAGCTGCGTGGCGTACTTCATGATCGGTACGTCAATTCTGTCTGTCTCCGTCCTGAGCACCTGGTGTCTCTGTCCTGTCCACCTGGTGTCTCCGTCCTGAACACCTGGTGTCTCTGTCCTGAACACCTGGTGTCTCTATCCTGTCCACCTGGTGTCTCCGTCCTGAACACCTGGTGTCTCTGTCCTGTCCCCCTGGTGTCTCTGTCCTGAGCACCTGGTGTCTCTGTCCTGTCCACCTGGTGTCTCCGTCCTGAACACCTGGTGTCTCTATCCTGTCCACCTGGTGTCTCCGTCCTGAACACCTGGTGTCTCTGTCCTGTCCCCCTGGTGTCTCTGTCCTGAGCACCTGGTGTCTCTGTCCTGTCCACCTGGTGTCTCTATCCTGAACACCTGGTGTCTCCGTCCTGAACACCTGGTGTCTTCGTCCTGTCCACCTGGTGTCTCTGTCCTGAACACCTGGTGTCTCTATCCTGTCCACCTGGTGTCTCTGTCCTGTCCCCTTGGTGTGTCTGTCCTGAGCTGTCCCCCTGGTGTCTCCGTCCTGAACACCTGGTGTCTCTGTCCTGTCCCCCTGGTGTGTCTGTCCTGAGCTGTCCCCCTGGTGTCTCCGTCCTGAACACCTGGTGTCTCTGTCCTGTCCCCCTGGTGCCTCCGTCCTGAACACCTGGTGTCTCCGTCCTGTCCCCCCTGGTGTGTCCGTCCTGAGCTGTCCCCCTGGTGTGTCCGTCCCCAGGCCTGAAGCCCAGTGTGGACGCCTTCTTCCTCTTCATGTTCACCGTGGCGCTGGTGGCC
>NC_137672.1:19685528-19709110 GCF_963422515.1 Blennius ocellaris | reverse complement strand
ACCATACCATACCATACCGTACCGTACTGTACCGTACTGCGGGAACAAGGCTAAACTTGACGTAGGGTTGTGCTGGTCATTGAGGTATGGCGGTCTCTCTGCAGCCACGAGTACATCAGCGGGTACTACCGGGTGTCGGTCTACTTCCTGTGTAAGATCCTGTCTGACATCATCACCCTGAGGACCATACCCGCCTTAGTCTTCAGCTGCGTGGCGTACTTCATGATCGGTACGTCAATTCTGTCTGTCTCCGTCCTGAGCACCTGGTGTCTCTGTCCTGAACACCTGGTGTCTCTATCCTGTCCACCTGTGTCTCCGTCCTGAACACCTGGTGTCTCTGTCCTGTCCCCCTGGTGTCTCTGTCCTGAGCACCTGGTGTCTCTGTCCTGTCCACCTGGTGTCTCTATCCTGAACACCTGGTGTCTCCGTCCTGAACACCTGGTGTCTTCGTCCTGTCCACCTGGTGTCTCTGTCCTGAACACCTGGTGTCTCTATCCTGTCCACCTGGTGTCTCTGTCCTGTCCCCTTGGTGTGTCTGTCCTGAGCTGTCCCCCTGGTGTCTCCGTCCTGAACACCTGGTGTCTCTGTCCTGTCCCCCTGGTGTGTCTGTCCTGAGCTGTCCCCCTGGTGTCTCCGTCCTGAACACCTGGTGTCTCTGTCCTGTCCCCCTGGTGCCTCCGTCCTGAACACCTGGTGTCTCCGTCCTGTCCCCCTGGTGTGTCCGTCCTGAGCTGTCCCCCTGGTGTGTCCGTCCTGAACACCTGGTGTCTCCGTCCTGTCCCCTGGTGTGTCCGTCCTGAGCTGTCCCCCTGGTGTGTCCGTCCCAGGCCTGAAGCCAGTGTGGACGCCTTCTTCCTCTTCATGTTCACCGTGGCGCTGGTGGCCTACACCTCCACCTCCATGGCCTTCGCCATCTCTGCTGACCAGACCGTCGTCGCCATAGCAACCATCTTCATGACCATCACCTGCGTCTTCATGATGGTGAGGGGGGGGGAGAGAGAGAGAGAGAGAGAGAGAGAGAGAGAGAGAGAGAGACAGGGAGAGACAGACAGAGAGAGAGAGAGAGGGAGAGAGAGAGAGAGAGAGGGGGAGAGAGAGAGAGAGAGAGAGAGAGAGAGACGGAGAGAGAGAAAGAGAAAGAGAGACAGAGACAGAGAGAGAGAGAGAGAGAGACGGAGAGAGAGAAAGAGAAAGAGAGACAGAGACAGAGACAGAGACAGAGAGAGAGAGAGAGAGAGAGAGAGAGAGAGAGAGAGAGAGAGAGAGGGAGAGGGAGAGGAGAGGGAGAGGGAGAGGGAGAGGGAGGGAGGGAGAGAGAGAGAGAGAGAGAGAGAGAGAGAGAGAGAGAGAGAGAGAGAGAGAGAGAGAGAGAGAGAGAGAGAGAGAGAGAGAGAGAGAGAGAGAGAGAGAGAGAGAGAGAGAGAGACAGAGAGAGAGACAGAGAGAGAGACAGAGACAGAGACAGAGACAGAGAGAGAGAGAGACTAATGTCTCTCCACCGTTCCTCCTCCAGATCTTCGCCGGTCTCCTCGTCAGTCTTCCCTCCATCGTCAGCTGGCTCTCCTGGCTCAAGTACCTCAGTGTGCCCAGATATGGCCTGGCGGTGTGTACACACACACACACACACACACACACACACACACACACACACACACACACACAGGTTTGGACTGACGCTCCTCTCGTCCTCCTCCAGGCTCTCTCCATCAACGAGTTCACTGGACTCGTCTTCTGTCCCGACGTCAACAGCAGCAACGTCCCCACAGAGTGAGACACACACACACACACACACACACACACACACACACACACACACAGGAAGTGTGTCCTCACCGCCGCTACGACGGCTTCATGGCATTTTCAAAAAGTAGCATTTTCTGCCACTGACACAAAGATGTGAATGTGGAATGTGTTGAAACATTCCGCTGCATTTCATGAAGCCGGAGTGTTTTCAAAAGGTTGTCTTCGTTTTCTGATGACTGTGTGTCCAAACAGGCAATTCCGAGATGTTCCCTTCATGATGTCATGAGGGGAACTAGCCACGCCCTCTTATTGTTCAAATCGTACAGCCTAGCAAACGGCTAGCTTATCATTGAAATGCTACAGCCTAGCTAGAGGCTAATTTATTGTTGAAATGGTACAGCCTAGCTAGCGGCTAATTTATTGTTGAAATGGTACAGCCTAGCTAGCGGTTAACTTATTGTTGAAATGGTACAGCCTAGCTAGCGGTTAACTTACTATTGAAATGGTACAGCCTAGCTAGAGGCTAACTTATTTTTGAAACGGTGCAGCCTAGCTAGCGGTTAACTTATTGTTGAAACGGTGCAGCCTAGCTAGCGGCTAACTTATTGTTGAAATGGTACAGCCTAGCTAGCGGCTAGCTTATTTTTGAAACGGGGCAGCCTAGCTAGCGGCAAACTTATTTTTGAAACGATGCAGCCTAGCTAGCGGTTAACTTATTGTTGAAACGGTGCAGCCTAGCTAGCGGCTAGCTTATTTTTGAAACGGGGCAGCCTAGCTAGCGGCAAACTTATTTTTGAAACGATGCAGCCTAGCTAGCGGTTAACTTATTGTTGAAACGGTGCAGCCTAGCTAGCGGCTAACTTATTGTTGAAATGGTACAGCCTAGCTAGCGGCTAGCTTATTTTTGAAACGGGGCAGCCTAGCTAGCGGCAAACTTATTGTTGAAATGCTACAGCCTAGCTAGCGGCTAATTTATTGTTGAAATGGTACAGCCTAGCTAGTGGCTAACTTATCATTGAAATGCTACAGCTTAGCTAGCAGCTAACTTATCATTAAAATGCTACAGCCTAGCTAGCGGTGTGATTTGCGCGGTTGACGCGGCGGCTCTGTGTTCCAGCTGCACCGGCGAGGCGTTCCTCACCAACCGGGGCTTCGACTACTCCACCTGGGGCCTGTGGCAGAACCACATGGCGCTCGCCATCATGACCGCCTGCTTCCTCGCCATCGCGTACCTCAAACTGCGCTTCATCAAGAAGTTCACCTAGACCTTCATCCTCCTCATCATCCTCATCCTCACTGGCGGAACTCTCCTCCTCACTCCACCCTTCACCTCCACCACTCGTACCGTCGTCGCACTTTAAACTCACCTTTTGATTCATTGAACAAATAAAAGACTAAATCTTTGTTCTAAATGTTTTTGTTTTTTCTTTTTTTTTAAATGACGCGATTCACAAGAAAAGCTTCACTTGGATTCCGGTTGGATTTCATGAGACTTTCATGACGATAATAAAAAATAAATTTGTAAAATGTCCTGAAACTAAAACGAGGCTAAAGGACAAAAACACACTTGTGTTTATTAAACAGCGGTTTTGATCGACTTACAGTGACTGAAGCAGAAGATAAAGACGTTCGTTTGCAGATTTATTGTCAACACAACTTTGAAGACGGGACTTTTCCTGGAGGCCATTGAACGCACCGCAGCTCATGACGTCATTTACTCTTCGCCGCTACAAACTCGCCGCAGGATTCAGGATTATATTATTAACATTATATTATTTTAGCGCAGGAACAGCAGACGTGTGTTTCCTCCTCCGCCTCCGAGCGTCTCCAGCTTCATAGTTTATATAAAATCTGGTCCGAAGACTTTATATCACGCTTGTTTGTAGCTACTCATTAGCCACGAGCTAACTAGCCTAGCCACCACGGGTTTAAAAGGGGCGGGACTTCCGGTTGTTGCGGGACAATGGCGGCCACGGCGCCCCCGAGCGGGCAGCTGGTGGAACTGCAGGGCGGTTGATCCGGGTTCTCTGCTTTTCGACGGCAGATGTGAGAAAACGTGGTGGTTTTTTAAAAGAAACGCCTGAAACTCGATCGTTGCAGGACTTCAGGTTCGGAGTTTGAGGAACTTTTCCAGGAGAATTTATTTGTTAATTTCTGAATGTTGTGAATCGTGAAAGGAGGAAACGGGAGTTTAGATTTTAAATACAACAGAAGAGAATATATATATATTTTTTTTAAAGTCTGTAAAACGATATTTCTCCGTCGGACCAAACATCCGTCAGTGAGCAGAGTTTGGATCTGCAGGGGAAAAGTGTAGGAAGTCCTCTCCGGTCCCCGGGTGCAGAGACTGTCCACGTCTGTCCACATCTGTCCCCGTCCCTCTCAGGACATCCTGGACTTTGTCTCGTGTCCCGGCTGCTGCCACCTTTCTTCACAATGTCCAACAAACGACATCACGACAGGGTCCGTTTGCATCGCTTTTATTTTCACAGAGCATCTTTTCTGGACCGGAGTCCTGATCCGGAACCAGGACCGGAGTCCTGATCCGGAACCAGGACCGGAGTCCTGACCCGGATCCGGACCGGGGTCCATCGTCCGACGTTGACGTTGGGTTCGTCTCCAGACTTTCTCACGATTCAAACAGGCTCCGTGGTTCTTTTAGGAAATTAATCCTAATCTGTCCTGCGACACTTAATCTGAGACGAGGCATGAAGTGAAATGATCTCACACACACACACACACACACACACACACACACACACACACACTCGTCACCTCTGCTGGAGGACGACGCCGCCGTTCAAGACGCCGGAAACACTGGAGACGTTAACTGGAGAAGTAAACAACGAGAGACTCGTGGTGCGTTCATGGAACCTCGGGCATCTCAGCATCGGCAGTGTGCAACATTTGTAGTCGGGAGCGGAGTTATTTAAAAAAAAAAAAAAAAAAAATACACTCTTTGTGTTTCAAGTCGTCTTCTGTAACGAATTCATAACTTTTGTTCACGAGTTCCGATCGCAATGTTTTAAAAACAAACAAACAAACATTAAAAAACAACAGGTTTCAGTGTGTTTGCAGCTTCGTCACACCGAAGTCTTCGTCAGCAGCTTCATCCTGAAGGTCAAGGTCACGGGAAGGTCGCGCTGCCAAAGGTCGGTTTGGTCAGAACACTTTGTCACGTCGGCACTTTTTCATCCGACGGACTCGTTTTCAAGTTTTTAAAGAAACAACAAAAACATCTAGTGACACACACACACACACACACACACACACACACACACGGCGGATGGAGCGATGTGATTGGTGGATTGGACGTCTCACAGACACGCGACCATATTAGGAAGTTGGAGAGTCGAGTGACAGAAACCTTCATTTCTGATTTTCTACGTTTGCTCTTTGGATCGAATACGTTTTTGTTTTTGTTTTTGTTTTTTTAAAGGTGACGAGTTTGTTTTCGTTGTCGTACTATTTAGTTTCTTCAAACTGCTACTGTTTCCCTACTTCACCACAGACAGACACCAACAGACAGACAGCGTGATATCTACAGTATTTACAGCACGTCTTGGACCGGACCGGATTGGAATGGACCGGACCGGACCGGACCGGACTGGACCGGACTGGACCGGACCGGATTCAAACAGACCAGATTGGACCGGACAGGACCGGGCCGGACTGGAACGAACCGGACCAGATTGGAACAGACCGGCCTGGACTGGACTGGACCGGACCGGACCGGACCGGACTGGAACGAACCGGACCAGATTGGAACAGACCGGCCTGGACTGGACCGGACCGGACCGGACCCTCTGCCTGCAGGTACAGACCTCCGCCAGTCGTGTTCAGTGACAAACGGTAAATGAGGCTCATTTTCTTCGGGGAAGAAGTTACGAGTTGAAACAGACATCCTCTGTCAAAGGGATGCGGCGATACCGATACCGGGTCTGATACTTGTATTGGTGCGTCACTAAATTAGTTCCTGGGGGAACCGAGAACTGGAACCCTTCAGTCGCTAGTTCTTCGTTGACATTGCAGGGAAACGACACCCAATTCTGATTTCTTTTCTACTTCGACTGCTGATAACTGATAAAAGATGTATCGGCAAGTAGCTAAAGAGCAGTACTGGTATTGGTACCTACAAGTAGCTAAAGAGCAATACTGGTATCGGTACCTACAAGTAGCTAAAGAGCAGTACTGGTATCGGTACCTACAAGTAGCTAAAGAGCAGTACTGGTATCGGTACCTACAAGTAGCTAAAGAGCAATACTGGTATCGGTACCTACAAGTAGCTAAAGAGCAGTACTGGTATCGGTACCTACAAGTAGCTAAAGAGCAGTACTGGTATCGGTACCTACAAGTAGCTAAAGAGCAGTACTGGTATCGGTACCTACAAGTAGCTAAAGAGCAGTACTGGTATCGGTACCTACAAGTATCTAAAGAGCAGTACTGGTATCGGTACCTACAAGTAGCTAAAGGTTATCACTCATACTTGTACTTCAAAATAGTGGTATCGGTGCGTCCCTGATCTTCAGTGAGACACCGATATCTGTTTCCACGGCAGCCGCCAACGACGCCTTCATCCAAACTCTGGTTGCAGTGAACTGTAGCTGCTTCCCGCTAAGGTGCTAATACTGATGCTATAGGTAGGGTGAGTAGGGTGAGTGCCCGTCACGTTCTGTCTGGGAAGCGCAGCGTTTTTAAGAAGGTGGCTAAGCTAATAGCCGGCTGACCGTCGGTGAGCTGTTAGCTTAGCCACCAGCATGAGTAAGCCGTTTTGAGTTTTGAAGGATCCGGTCATCCTGGACCACCAGACGGGACGGGACGGGTGCGCCCCCTAGCTGTATCTCCAGAGCGGTGAGCGGGAACCCTTCACTGTCAACAATGAACCCCATTTGCCAAAACTTTTTAAAAAATTGGGGGTCAAAGACTTTAGGTATGGAGAGGTCTCGGTATGGGGAGGTCTCGGTGTGGGGAGGTCTCGGTATGGAGAGGTCTCGGTGTGGGGAGGTCTCGGTGTGGGGAGGTGTCGGTATGGAGAGGTGTCGGTATGGAGAGGTGTCGGTATGGAGAGGTCTCGGTGTGGGGAGGTCTCGGTGTGGGGAGGTCTCGGTATGGGGAGGTCTCGGTGTGGGGAGGTCTCGGTGTGGGGAGGTCTCGGTGTGGGGAGGTCTCGGTATGGGGAGGTCTCGGTGTGGGGAGGTCTCGGTATGGAGAGGTGTCGGTATGGAGAGGTGTCGGTATGGAGAGGTCTCGGTGTGGGGAGGTCTCGGTGTGGGGAGGTCTCGGTATGGGGAGGTCTCGGTGTGGGGAGGTCTCGGTATGGGGAGGTGTCGGTGTGGGGAGGTCTCGGTATGGGGAGGTCTCGGTGTGGGGAGGTCTCGGTGTGGGGAGGTTTCGGTGTGGGGAGGTCTCGGTGTGGGGAGGTCTCGGTATGGGGAGGTCTCGGTATGGGGAGGTCTCGGTGTGGGGAGGTCTCGGTGTGGGGAGGTCTCGGTATGGGGAGGTCTCGGTATGGGGAGGTCTCGGTGTGGGGAGGTCTCGGTGTGGAGAGGTCTCGGTATGGGGAGGTGTCGGTGTGGGGAGGTCTCGGTGTGGGGAGGTCTCGGTGTGGGGAGGTCTCGGTGTGGGGAGGTCTCGGTGTGGGGAGGTCTCGGTATGGAGAGGTGTCGGTATGGAGAGGTGTCGGTATGGAGAGGTCTCGGTGTGGGGAGGTCTCGGTGTGGGGAGGTCTCGGTGTGGGGAGGTCTCGGTGTGGAGAGGTCTCGGTATGGGGAGGTGTCGGTGTGGGGAGGTCTCGGTGTGGGGAGGTCTCGGTGTGGGGAGGTCTCGGTATGGAGAGGTGTCGGTCTGGAGAGGTCTCGGTGTGGGGAGGTCTCGGTGTGGGGAGGTCTCGGTATGGGGAGGTCTCGGTATGGGGAGGTCTCGGTATGGGGAGGTCTCGGTGTGGGGAGGTCTCGGTATGGGGAGGTCTCGGTGTGGGGAGGTCTCGGTGTGGGGAGGTCTCGGTATGGGGAGGTCTCGGTGTGGAGAGGTCTCGGTATGGGGAGGTCTCGGTATGGGGAGGTCTCGGTGTGGGGAGGTCTCGGTGTGGAGAGGTCTCGGTATGGGGAGGTCTCGGTATCTGCGGCGCGGCAGGGTCCGGTGTCCCAGTCTCTCCAGGTCGTAGACGCCACCCTTCAGGTGAGCAGAAGGGACGCTGGAGGGCGAAGGCAGAAGAAGTGGGACGTTTCCCCCGAGCGAATGGAAGACATCCTGTTGGCTGAGCGACCGGAACCAGAGAGGGGGGTAGTCCCTGAACCGGGACAAGCGTTGGACGGTGAACCGGCTGTTTACGAAACTAGAAACCAGGCCTAAGGGCCGTGTCGCAGCCGGCTCTTTGGAAACGCGTTGCACGTCAGAGGTAAAGGCCACGTCCTGTAAGTGGCCGTCCGGTTGAATCGGACACTGGGCGGTGAAACAGAACGAGTCCGGTAGCACCATCGTGGCGTCCCAGGGTCGACGCGGTCCTTCAAGTAGACAGGTGACGTGGGTTTTTTTTGAGTCCCACCGAAGCGAAGTTCAAAAAGGGTTCAGTGGAGCTCAGCAGCAGCGCAAACGGACCTCCGGTCGTCCGCCGGAGGTCCAACGGCACAAGAGGAGACGATACGGGAGAATCGGCCTCCTTCGTACCGGAGGAGCTAAAGGTCCAACCGCCAGAACGACTGCTTCTCGTTCGGGGTTTTCCACATCCCACTTCCACTTTGTCATGGGTCGGAGTGGGAAGGGATGCTAATGCCAATGCTAAAGGGATCTGCTAATGGGTCTACCGGATCCCACGCTAGAGGGGTCTGAACGGATTTACCAGGATCACAATCAATGAAGGAACTGGACTGACCTCGGAAGAAAGACCGTGTTTGGACGATTGACTTTGGGCTAAGCCCCGCCCCCCTTAGTTACCGTAGCCGGCGGCATGTTTGTTCATCTCGGCGGTGGAAGAACATGAAGTACATCTAAAGTCGCTCTATAGAACTATTTCAGATAGAATAGCTCTATAGAGCTGTAGAGCTCGTCTGGATTAGAATGTAGGTCGCTTTACTTCGTAACGATCGTAGACGTCCCGGGTTCTAGTCGCTTGTCGACTTTGTGTCTTCTGTCACACGACTTCGTCCACAGGAGACGATTCTCCAGGTTTTGTTTTGGAAATGTGATCAAATAACAGACTTCTTTGTCCTTTCAGGATAAATCGTATCGCTTGTTGCATCGTTTGTCTATTTTTTCATCTTAAAGGACTTAAACAGTCCAGAAAACAAGGACAGTCTCTGGATCTGATGCTGAAAATGTAGCTGAATGCCGTTGTTTGATCTGCGTTTGGGGGCGGGGCTTAGCCAAAGGTCAAACGTGTTCTCCCTTGTTTGATGGTTCCACATCAGACCGGAGGATTCTCAAATGGGCAACATTCTTGGTTCTCAGAGAGACCAAACCAAGAGCAGCATGTTGAGCTTCTAGTTTTGGACTGGATTTTGTTTGGGAAACTCGAGAACCGAGCGACGGGAACCTTTGATCTTTCAGGTCAAGCTATTCTAAACCGGTTCTAATCTCGGCAGGTGAGGTTCTCACAAAGTATCCTATACCTTCGCTCTCATTTTCTCGAAGTCATTTGAAATGGATTGTGCGCACCACAGGGGGTCTAACAAGGGTTCTGAGACGGACAGTACCGACCTCCCGGGGTCCAGACCAGACCGCTTCCACGGGTTCCAAGTGACCCCGTTGGATTTTCGGTGGATGGAATTCTCCTCGGTTCTAGACCAGCGGTGACGGCACTTGCTTGGTCTCCAGGATCTGGGGTTGCGGCTCCGGTTCCGGCTCTGGTTCCGGCTCCGGTTCTGGCTCTGGTTCCGGCTCCGGTTCTGGCTCTGGTTCTGGAGTCTCTCCGCCGGCCCGGTCTTCGGCGCCGCTCGCGGCGTTCGAGTCCACGGGCGCCTCGTCCTGGACCGACACACGGCGTTAACGGGAACGGCGGGTAACCACAGCGTCACGGGTTCCTCACCGTACCGAAAGGTTCCTTACCGTCACCCAGGGGTGAGACAGAACCTCCTCGGCCGTGAAGCGGGCGTCGACGTTCACCTGCAGCATCTGACTGATCAGCATCTGAGGACAAGGTCACGTGACTCATTGGCACCGGAATACTGACGACACACTGGTCTCACTTCTGTTTAGCACAGTCACGCCTCAGTTAGCCGCTATGCTAGGTACTGCAGCCGTTTTGTTAAACCTAGAGTTGCTGACTCATTTTAAACGATTTCTACATGTTAGCATTAGCTTATCTAGCTTATAATGATTCAATCATTGACTTCCATCGATGTGTTTTGATCATCTTTCGTCACATAATTAATCCAGTTGACGATCGAATCTCGTCCTGAAGCAGAGCTGCTGCTGACTCGCGTTAGCGGTGAGCCGCGGATAATCGCTAGCCGTGGTAGATACTATATTTGACAAATTTAGCATGTTAGCATAAGAGCTGCTAAGTCCCTTTATTTGTTCACTTTAGCATGTTAGCATAGGCGCTGCTAACCAATTTCATTTGTCCACTTTAGCATGTTAGGGTAAGAGCCGCTAAGTCCCTTTATTTGTTCGCTATAGCATGTTAGCATAGGAGCTGCTAACCCATTTCATTTGTCCACTTTAGCATGTTAGCATAGGAGCTGCTTACGCTTATTTAATCATCTATTTCCCCGCATTAGCGCTGTAGCCGCTAAACCACTGCAGTTATTCAGATTCCCACGTTAGCATACGAGCTACACATTACCATCAGCGCCGCTAACACCCCTTGGTCACCGAGTGTCATTTATTAGCTTCAGCGCGGCTAGCCAAGTCTAACCTTCCCTTGTCACTTTCCGTAGCTTTTACTTTTGAGCGAGCGTTTGTGGTTTCCTGTTCGCGGCGGCGTCACCTTGGCCGGCAGGCTGATGGCGTCCCAGTCCGGAGACGGGAACTCCAGCTTTCCTCGGAGGATCTGGTCGAACAGCTCCTCCTGCACGTTGTTCTCGCTGGCGGGGGCGAGAGGCGCGACACAGACGCTCGTGTCACGGACATTCAGGTGTGGAAACGACAAAACAAGACGAGACGGTGAACGAGCCGGCCGCCGACCTTCTGAAGGGAGGGAATCCGCACAGCAGGATGTAGGCGATGACGCCGGCCGCCCAGATGTCCACCTTCAGGCCGTAGCTACGGCAACGCAGCGGGTTGTTTGTCGGGAACAAAACCAGAAAACGATTCTTTAACGACGTTTGAACTCAAATAATATAGAAAGTGACTGAAAACCAAGTATGATTCAATTAAAGTGTTAGCATTAGCTTCAGCTAGCATCAGATTATAGAGCATCTTCCTCCTCTAACGCCAGATTATAGAGCATCTTCCTCCTCTAACACCAGATTATAGAGCATCTTCCTCCTCTAATCCAGATTATAGAGCATCTTCCTCCCCCTCCACCAGATTATAGAGCATCTTCCTCCTCTAATGCCAGATTATAGAGCATCTTCCACCTCTAACACCAGATTATAGAGCATCTTCCTCCCCTAACACCAGATTATAGAGCATCTTCCTCCTCTAATCCAGATTATAGAGCATCTTCCTCCTCTAACACCAGATTATAGAGCACCTTCCTCCCCTAACACCAGATTATAGAGCATCTTCCTCCTCTAACACCAGATTATAGAGCATCTCCCTCCTCTAATCCAGATTATAGAGCATCTTCCTCCTCTAACACCAGATTATAGAGCATCTTCCTCCTCTAACACCAGATTATAGAGCATCTTCCTCCTCTAACATCAGATTATAGAACATCTTCCTCATCTAACATCAGATTATAGAGCATCTTCCTCGTCTAACATCAGATTATAGAGCATCTTCCTCCTCTAACACCAGATTATAGAGCATCTTCCTCCTCTAATCCAGATTATAGAGCATCTTCCTCCTCTAACGCCAGATTATAGAGCATCTTCCTCCTCCAACACCAGATTATAGAGCATCTTCCTCCTCTAACACCAGATTATAGAGCATCTTCCTCTAATCCAGATTATAGAGCATCGTCCTCCTCCAACACCAGATTATAGAGCATCTTCCTCCCCTAACACCAGATTATAGAGCATCTTCCTCCTCTAACACCAGATTATAGAGCATCTTCCTCCTCCAACACCAGATTATAGAGCATCTTCCCCTTCTAACACCAGATTACCCTGACTGTCTCTCACCCGGTCTCGGCGATAATCTCCGGGGCGACGTACGTCGGCGTGCCGCACACGGTGTAGAGCGGCCCCTCCACCACGGTGGCCAGTCCGAAGTCCCCCAGCTTCAGGGACTTGGTGCCGTCCGGATACTCGCACACCTGAGCAACAGAACCCAACGGTCACCCGAGAGTCTGTGGAGCGCGAAGGCAAGGATGGACGGATGGACGGACGGTGGGACAGGCGGCCGGTTGGACAGGTACGCGTACCAGCAGGTTTTCCGGCTTGATGTCTCGGTGCACGATGTTCATGCGGTGGAGGTACTTGACGGCGCCGGCCAGGTTGAACACCATGGCGCTGGCGTCGCGCTCGCTGTACTTGGTGGACGAAGTGATGGCGTCAAACAAGTCGCCGCCCTGAAACCACAAGCAACAGCCAGACGGTCGCGCGGCGTTTCCAGGAACCAAGGAACATTCTCTGTCTTTTAAAAACCAATGTTGGTCAAAAGGTGTGACGTTCTGCGGGAGACGGAGAACCTTGACGAGTTCCATGACCAGGAACAGCTGAGACGGCGTCTCGTCCACTTCCACCAGCTCGATGATGCTCGGATGTCGAACCCTGCGGAGGACGGCCACCTCGTTCTCGATCAGGTGCTCCTGCACACACACACACACACACAGACACACACACACACCGAGTTGGTTGAGTCGTTGACTCTCAATCACAGGTTCAATTCCCCACCTCTCCCTGCCTTTAAGTAGAAGTGTCCTTGAGCAAGACAAAACTGCTCCTATTGGACGGATTGAGAGTCGTGAATGTCATCCAGGACCATTGATCGGGGACAGAGTCCATCAGGGACGGAGTAGATCGGGGACGTTGTCGATCGGGGACGTTGTAGATCGGGGACGGTATAGATTGGGGACGGTGTCGATCGGGGACGGTATAGATCGGGGACGTTGTAGATCGGGGACGGTATAGATCGGGGACGGTATAGATTGGGGATGTTGTCGATCGGGGACGGTGTAGATCGGGGACGGTGTAGATCGGAGACGGTGTTGATCGGGGACGGTATAGATTGGGGACGGTGCAGATGGGGGACGGAGTCGATCGGGGACGAGTAGATCGGGGATGGTGTCGATCGGGGACGGAGTAGATTGGGGACGAAGTCGATTGGGGACGGTGTAGATCGGGGACGATTGGAGACGGTGTCCATTGGGGACGGGGCGAGTTCACATTCCTCTGATTGGTCTGGACCAGAGTCTCTTCAGGGCGTCCCCCTTGGAAACCTGGTTCTCTGGTCCCTCACCGACGGTCTTTCCAGAGGGCAGGTGAGAGGAAGTGACGTAGAGCAAGGTGCATTCTGGGTAGTGAACAAGCAAAGCTCAACCCGCGAATCGGAAGAAGCCGACGCAGAAAGATAAAGACATCTTGAAAGAGAGGAAGACTCTTTGATATCTGGTCTGTAGACTAAACATTGTGGTTGTGTGTGGCTACACGTTAGCCACGAGCTAACGAGCTACGTCATGTGACACCAGCCAAATGAAGGGGGGAACGTTCTCAGCTGGACTCTCTCAAAGTGAAAGGCCCTACGGACTCGAATCAACCAGAATCCTTGGTGGAGGACATTTCCACAACAATCTGAGGGGACGGACGAACTGTCTTCGAGGACGGTGAATGTGAGACGGCGAGGCGGCCGTTACCTTCCCGCAGCAGCGAGCCTTGTCGATTATCTTCAGCGCGAACTCGTGTCCCGTCGACCTGCCGAACAAAACAAACCCACAGTTTGAGGCTATCAGCGGCGAACCTCAACTAGAAAACGACAAATATGGACGATAGAACTGGAAGGGAAAGTTCCTCCTCGTCTGATTGGTTGACAAACCGTAGCGTTACGATATCAGTCTTCGCTATCAGTCGTTGGACCGCTAGTTTTGGAACATATAAATATATGAGCTAGTACCTCTCCACGCACTCCTTCACCACCGCAAAGTTCCCGTCTCCGATGACTTTGCCCACTTTGTACTTGTCGTTGATGATGGAGGACGAGACCGATCGATTCCCGTTCACTGCGGGGAGGCGGCGCCGAATAGCGTCAGTCGTTTTTAACGTCAGTAAATTCTTACAGTTTCACTTCATGCAGAAAACACTGGTTCCCGTTTGTTAATCTTCTTCAGCCGAACGGAGAAGTGGTCATAAATAAGTCTATTTGGGATGTTTTCTCTGCAGCCAATTAAAAAAAACCCACATACATAAGCCCCGCCCCCGGAGTTATGAAGTAGCGCTAGCTAGCTTCAGATATCGTCTATGACAGAGTTTCTCAACCTCTGGTGTTTCCTCCAGATCGTCAGGTGAGTCGTGGGAAATTACCACGTTTCACATTATTTTCTAAAACAACCTTTGCTCTCACAGCGACAGTGTGTTGCAGAGTAATCATGTATAAATACTCTTCACCACTAGAGGGCAGCACAGAACTTTGCCGGTGAAATGTAAAGTGACAGACGTCAGTGTGGTTCATCTCCACCTCCTGCTACCATCTTGTATCAAAGTACTGTGTCAGTGACAGTGATGGAGAAGTTTTTGAAAAGGAAGAATGACTCTGATGTCTTTGATGAGAATGACTTTGATGTCTTTGATGAGAAAGACTTTGTATTGTTAATAGAGGCTACAGAGTTTAACTTTTTAACGTGTTCAGGTGGAGGTGTGGCTCCAGAGTTTTACAAAGACAAAAGTATGTCTTGGCTCAAACAAGGTTGAAAAACACTGATCTATGAAAAACGGAGCGTTCCGAGTTCTGGGTTCAGACGGTGGTACCTTCCACGGTGTCGTCGTCGGGCTGCTCCGCCTCTCCGTTGACGTCCGTGGAAGAAGCTCGCCGGGGGGAGATCTGCCGAGGGAAGAGGGAGACTGTGATCGAGGAAGAAGGGGGGGGGCAACGACCCCTCAATCGTCCCGAAGCAGAGAATGAGGGCGTCGGTCTGACCTTCAGGCTGCGTCGTGACCCGGGGCTGGAGGGCGACGCCCCCGACCTGGACGACCGTCCCGTCGACTGCGACCCCGACGCCTCGGTAGCTGGCCGACAAACGACAAGAGAGTCACGTGGTCGTCAGTCAGACTCCGTGAAACCAGGGAACCGAGAGGAAAGAGAACTGTGTCCGAGTGGAACTGAGCTGCCGGGTCGTCAGGGACAGACGGAGACCAGGACGAGACAAGATCCTCATACGGGGATTTTCAGACTCCAATAAGAGGAAAACACAGTCAATTTCAGTTTGAGTCCAGTAAAGACCAACAATCGACAACTTGAACCAGACCGAGCCAAAGACCGACAAGAGGCCAGAAGATCAAAGCTCAGGTCAGAAAAACAAGACAAGACGCGAACTGGTAGCTTTGATCCAACGACCACAAAGGAGTTCTATTCAACAAACGGCTATCGGCCAACTTCAATTAGCAAAGACCAAGACCAGATCGCGATATGTGACCCAGGTTCCAGACAACCGGAGTCTCCGTGAATCAGCAGGAAGACCCAACAGAAGTCTGTCCGTTTCGTTCTGACGGTAAACGGACGTTTCCGTCCAGCTCTTAAAAGGACAACGGAGGACAAAGACAGTTCCCAAGAGAAAGCAAAGCGTCCTGCCGTCTCTTGTCCGGACGTGTCGTTGCGTCTCACCTGGGCCGGGGGACTTGGTCCTGGACGGGCCTTTGGGCGGAGCCTTGGTGGAGGACAGAGCAGAGCTGCTGGGCGTCTTGGGGGTTTTCTGGGGTCCGGCGGGGCGAGACGATTTGACTCGACACTCTGGGGAGAGAGCAGAACGCCGTCATTTACTTTGTTGAATCCTCTTGTTCTAGTTTCCAGCTCCTCTTTGATCCTCCTCCATTAGAACAGCAGATCAAAGGAGCTGCATCCAGAATCTGCTGTGTCCGTGTGAGCTGGACTGGCTCCGCCCCCACACACGCCCATCTATGGGGAAGATGGAGGAAGTACTTCCTCTCGTGGCGCCATGTGCCAGAGCAGAGCTGCCTGATTGTGGGAGGAGTCAAAGGGGGGAGGAGCCTACCTTGACTGTGATGGGCTGAACCCCCGATGACACTATATAGGGTTTGATTTCTGATTGGCTGGTTGGAGAAACACACTTTTTAAGAGAGAGAGAGACAGAGAGAGAGCAGGAGAGAGAGAGAACGGGGAGAGAGAGAGAGACAGAGAGAGAGCAGGAGAGAGAGAGAACGGGGAGAGAGAGAGAGAGAGCGGCTCGCCCACCGTTGACGAAGGCCTGTGACTTGCTAGCGTGCGTGAGCACGAAGTCGTCTTGGGCATAACGGAACTTCTCCGGACCGCACGCCATGAACACGTCGTCGTCGCCGAAGAAATCCTGCAGGCAGGTCAGCTGGAACAAACAAACAAACAAACAAACAGGTTTATGTTAGACCTCACAGAGGAGGAGGAGGAGGAGGAGGAGGAGGAGGAGGAGGAGGAGGAGGAGGAGGAGGAGGAGGAGGAGGAGGAGGAGTACTGCAGTCTGGCTGCAGGGGGCGCCGTGCTGTCAGGACCTGCTGTCACTTCGTCTAGCCACAGACACAAACACGTTATTCAACGGCTGCAGCGTTGCTATGGAGACCAAGAGAGTTCTGCTTTAAGTGGCTGAAAGGATGCACACACACACACTCACACACACACACACACACACACACACACACACACACACACACACACACACACACACACACACACACGGTTCAAGAGTGGAGAACTTCATCATGAGGCCTTACAAATTATTCAGATTACATTTTACTACCAAGTGAAGCTATTATTTGAAAATAGAGCATCTTCCTCCTCTAATCCAGATTATAGAGCATCTTCCTCCTCTAATCCAGATTATAGAGCATCTTCCTCCTCTAACACCAGATTATAGAGCATCTTCCTCCTCTAATCCAGATTATAGAGCATCTTCCTCCTCTAACACCAGATTATAGAGCATCTTCCTGCTGTAGTCCAGATTATAGAGCATCTTCCTCCTCTAACACCAGATTATAGAGCATCTTCCTCCTCTAATCCAGATTATAGAGCATCTTCCTCCTCTAACACCAGATTATAGAGCATCTTCCTCCTCTAATCCAGATTATAGAGCATCTTCCTCCTCTAATCCAGATTATAGAGCATCTTCCTCCTCTAACACCAGATTATAGAGCATCTTCCTGCTGTAGTCCAGATTATAGAGCATCTTCCTCCTCTAACACCAGATTATAGAGCATCTTCCTCCTCTAATCCAGATTATAGAGCATCTTCCTGCTGTAGTCCAGATTATAGAGCATCTAGACTCACCGGCCAGCTTCCTCTCTCTGTGTGTGTGTGTGTGTGTGTGTGTGTGTGTGTGTGTGTGTGTGTGTGTGTGTGTGTGTGTGTGTGTGTGTGTGTGTGTGTGTGTGTGTGTGTGTGTGTGTGTGTGTGTGTGTGTGTGTGTGTGTGTGTGTGTGTGTGATAAAAATAGACCTGCCAGCACGTTGATCAGTTTAAATCCTCAGTTCGTTTCCTGGAGGATCAGAGGCAGTTTGAAAAATTGCCGTTAGCTAACTCGCGGCTCCGCGGCTTAACACACAAAGAGTCGCTGAGCGGCGGCTTCATGGCGGCGGCGCTCCAAACTGAAACCTGACACTCCTCAGCCGCCACGCGCTGTTAATTGAGATGAATCAGATCTCCTCGTTAGCTTGGGGTCGTCCAGACATCGTCTTGTCGTCGCTACCGTTGATGTTAGCGCCACGATGCTCAGTGTGTCTCCTTTATCTTCGGGTTCTGATTGTCGGGTCCGATACTAGGATCAGGTGCCAAATCCCATACCGATACCAGGATCAGGTGCCAAATCCCCTACCGATACCAGGATCAGGTGCCAAATCCCATACCGATACCAGGATCAGGTGCCAAATCCCATACCGATACCAGGATCAGGTGCCAAATCCCATACCGATACCAGGATCAGGTGCCAAATCCCCTACCGATACCAGGATCAGGTGCCAAATCCCATACCGATACCAGGATCAGGTGCCAAATCCCATACCGATACCAGGATCAGGTGCCAAATCCCATACCGATACCAGGATCAGGTGCCAAATCCCATACCGATACCAGGATCAGGTGCCAAATCCCCTACCGATACCAGGATCAGGTGGCAAATCCCATACCGATACCAGGATCAGGTGCCAAATCCCATACCGATACCAGGATCAGGTGGCAAATCCCATACCGATACCAGGACCAGGTGCCAAATCCCATACCGATACCAGGTGCCAAATCCCATACCGATACCAGGATCAGGTGGCAAATCCTATAGCGATACCAGTATTAGGAGTTTCGTCCGACCAGATACCAGTATTGGTTGTCAGGTCTGATACCAGGATCAGGTGCTATATCCGATACCGATACCAGTATCAGGTGCCACATATTATACCGATACCAGTATCAGGTGCCATATCCGATACCGATACTAGTATTGGGTATCGGGTCTCAGAACAATACCAGTATTGGGTATCGGTTCTGAGAACGATACCAGTATTGGGTATCGGGTCTGAGAACCCTAACCCTAACGATATTAGTTTTGGGTATCGGGTCTGACAACGATGCTAGTATTGGGTGCTATATCCGATACCGATATCAGTATTGGGTATCAGATCTCAGAACAATACCAGTATTATGTATCGGGTCTGAGAACGATGCCAGTATTGGGTATCGGGTCTGAGAACCCTAACCCTAACGATACCAGTATTGGGTATCGGGTCTGAGAACGATACCAGTATTAGGTATCGGGTCTGAGAACGATACCAGTATTGGGTATCGGGTCTGAGAACCCTAACCCTAACGATACCAGTATTGGGTATCGGGTCTGAGAACCATACCAGTATTGGGTATCGGGTCTGAGAACGATACCAGTATTGGGTATCGGGTCTGAGAACCCTAACCCTAACGATACCAGTATTGGGCATCGGGTCTGAGAACGATGCCAGTATTGGGTATCGGGTCTGAGAACCCTAACCCTAACGATACCAGTATTGGGTATCGGGTCTGAGAACGATGCCAGTATTGGGTATCAGATCTCAGAACAATACCAGTATTATGTATCGGGTCTGAGAACAATGCCAGTATTGGGTATCGGGTCTGAGAACGATACCAGTATTGGGTATCGGGTATGAGAACCCTAACCCTAACGATGCCAGTATTGGGTATCGGTTCTGAGAACGATACCAGTATTGGGTATGGGCTAATGCTAATGCTCACCTGCTTGCCGTCCAGCGTGTAGAGCCTCTTGACGGCGCCGGAGTCCAGCTTGATGGCCTCGGTGATGTCGGCCAGCACCTGGTGGAAGGAGTGCGCCGTCTTCTTGTTCAGCAGGATCCTCACCGCCTTGCGCGGCTTCACGCCGCTGCGGATCACCGTCACCAGCTTGGGCTTGATGAAGTCCTTGCTCTCGCGGCCGTCGGCCCGGTCTCTGCTGGAGGAAATGGCGGCGGCGGCGGAGGCGGCGGAGGTGGAGCCGGAGGCGGCGGCGGAAGCCGCCGTGACGCCGCCACCGCCGGGGGGCCCGCCGCTCGTCGACACCCCCGCCGACGCCGTGGACGTCCGGCCGGAGCTCAGCGCTCCGGTGCCGCTGCTGGCGCCCGGCTTCCAGCTCGGCACGGAGATCTTGGTGTAGTCGACCTTACGGTAAGGCTCGTTGGAGGCGCAGACGTAGCACTCACCTGGACGGCAGGAAGGAAGTAGATCGGCAAGTCAGCCTGTGTTTGCGCGGCAACAGTTTGAAAACCGTGTCTGTTTTCGCGGGAAAAACGTTGTGAAACACTGAAAACGACGTAGTTTTGATGTCGGCCACTCGGCGGCGCTGTTGCTCGTTTTTCTCATGAGTTAATTGCAAATAGATACTTTTTCTTTCATGTATAGAATTCTGTCTGTCGTGATGTTCTGTCCTGGAACTGCATCACGACTCCAACAAACCAATCCAGAGATCTCAATGGTTACTGGGGACGCACCGATACTGAGGCCGATACCAGTATTGTGTCTGATATCGCGCAGCGTACTCATACTTGTTAAAGCTTCCCGATAAAACCTGTTAAGTTTTACGTGGCGTCATCGGTCAGAAACGTCACCTTCAGCTATCGGCTAGTAGCTAAATGTTAGTACTGGTATCGGTACTCGGTATCAGCCAATAGCTAAATGTTAGCACTGGTATCGGTACTTGGTATCAGCCAATAGCTCAAGGTTAGTACTGGTATCGGTACTCAGTATCAGCCAATAGCTAAATGTTAGTACTGGTATCGGTACTCGGTATCAGCCAATAGCTAAATGTTAGCACTGGTATCGGTACTTGGTATCAGCCAATAGCTCAATGTTAGCACTGGTATTGGTACCCGGTATCAGCCAATAACTAAAGGTACTATAGTACTGGTATCGGTACTCAGTATCAGCCAATAGCTCAAGGTTAGTACTGGTATCGGCACCCAGTATCAGCCAATAACTAAAGGTACTATAGTACTGGTATCGGTACTCAGTATCAGCCAATAGCTACAGGTTAGTACTGGTATCGGTACCGAAACTGAGGGAGCGGAAAGAAAAAGTCTGAGAATATCTGGTGGGCAGATGAGGAGGAGAGAGGAAGAAGAGAAGAAGTAGAAAAGAAGAAGAGAAGTAGAGAGGAAGAAGAGAGGAAGAAGTAGACAAGAAGAGAAGTAGAAAAGAAGAGAAGTAGAAAAGAAGAGAAGAGAAGTAGAAAAGAAGAGAAGAGAAGTAGAGAGGAAGAAGAGAAGAAGTAGAAAAGAAGAAGAGAAGAAGACGAGAAGTAGAGAGGAAGAAGAGAGGAAGAAGAGAAGAAGTAGACAAAAAGATAAGTAGAAAAGAAGAGAAGTAGAGAGGAAGAAGAGAAGAAGTAGAAAAGAAGAAGAGAAGAAGACGAGAAGTAGAGAGGAAGAACAGAAGAAGAAGAGAAGTAGAGAGGAAGAAGAGAGGAAGAAGAGAAGAAGTAGACAAAAAGATAAGTAGAAAAGAAGAGAAGAAGAGAAGTAGAGAGGAAGAAGAGAAGAAGTAGAAAGAAGAAGAGAAGAAGTAGAAAAGAAGAAGAAGTAGAGAAGAAGTAGAGAGGAAGTAGAGAGGAAGTAGAAGAAGAGAAGTAGAAGAGAAGTAGAGAGGAAGTAGAGAGGAAGTAGAAGAAGATACATTGCGGTAGTCTGGTTATTAGCCACGAGCTAACTAGCTTCGCCACCAGGTGCTAAAGGGGCGGGACTTCCTGTTTCGGTCCGGGCCAATCAATCAATCATGTTTCTTCTCCACCTCCTCTCTGCTCAGTGTTCGTTCCAGGCCACGCCCCCTAGTGTTCCAGGCGGTTTTGATCCGACCTCCGCCAAACGAGGGCGCTAAGCCCCGCCCCCTCAGCCCCGCCCCCCCCTCAGCCCCGCCTACCTTCCACCAGCTCGTCCATGCTGCCGATCTTCTTGCCGCCGTCGATGGTGTAGATGTTGCGCACGCCCTGCGGCAGGTGCAGGTTGTCGGCCAGCGAGCGCGTCAGCTCCATCAGCAGGGCGTCGTACGAGCGGAAGCGGTCGCCGGACACGGCGTACACCAGCCCTTTGAAGTAGCGGTCGCCGTTGCGGTAGAAGCGCACCTTCTTGGCGCGGCGCTCCGAGGTGAGGGCCTGGAGGGTGCGGGTGCGGTAGTAGCTGCAGTTGGCGCTGTGGGCGGGGCTCGGCACCAGGCTGCTGCCCCTGGAGCTCGGCCCCGAACCCCCGCCGCCGCCGCCGGAGTCATCCCGCTTGGTCCGGGTGGAGCGTCCCGCCGGACCTTGTCACGTTCGTCAAAGTGCTCCAGCTCCAGGGTCTTGCTGAGGGACATGGTCGGGGGGTCTGGCTGGCGGAAGGGTCGGCGCTACGCTACGCTATGCTACGCTACGCTATGCTAGCTATGCTATGCTAGCTATGCTACGCTAGCTTCATGTTCACAAGCACGTGTGAAAACGATCCAGTTCTCGTCCATCGGGTCCGTCTGGACTCTCACTTCAGGAACGATCCCCCGGTCCCCGGGCGGTGTCCCCCCCGTGTCCCCCCGTGTCCCCCCGTCTCCCGCTCCACCGGGGGGGGTCACAGTTGGACGCCCGAACCAACGACCCGATTGGCCGAAAAGTCCACCCTTCTGTCCTCTTCGGTCAATCCCTCGCCGATCCGGGCCCCTGGTACTACGTCCGTCTGGCGTCCGGTACGTCCGGTACGTCCCCTGACCGGAGACAAACCACAGGACGGACGGTCACCGCCGGGGAGACAAAGCTGCAGCGGTTCACCTGGCGAGTGTGAAGAGGAAGAGGAAGAGGAAGAGGAAGAGGAAGAGAGAGGTGAAACGAGCGGATGAATGAATGAATGACGGGTTCAGTGGACGGAAACGTGTCGCGAGACAAAAGCAGATGAAAGGGTTATGAGAGAGAGAGAGAGAGAGAGAGAGAGAGAGAGAGACCGGTAATGCCGTCAAACCAGTTCGTGTTGCTATGGGAGGCTTCCGCCGTTTTATCCACACACACTCACTCACACACACACACACACACACACACACACACACACACAAGGACGAACCGGCGAGCTGCAGGATCCCAGGATTTTAATAATGCGCACGAGGAGAGCCGGTGCAGGCCGTCCGCCCGGTCGGGGATGCAGGGATGGAGGGAGAGGAGGAGGAAGAGGAGGAGGAGAGGAGAGAGGCGGCAGACGGTAGCATGGCCGCTGCAGCAGAGAGAGAGAGAGAGAGAGAGAGAGAGAGAGAGAGAGAGGAGAGAGAGAGAGAGGAGACACCGGCTGGATGGCTGCCTCCACCCCGCCCTCCGACCGAGCTCCGCGGCTGCGCGTCATGACAACGCCCCCCCCCCCTCCCCCTCCTCCTCCTCCTCCTCCTCCTCTTCCTCTCCTCCCTCCTCCTCTTCCTCCTCCTCTTCCCCCTCCTCCCCCTCCTCCCCTCCCTCCTCCCCCTCCTCCCTCCCCCTCCTCCTCCTCCCTCCCCCTCCTCCCTCCTCCTCCTCCCTCCTCCTCCTCCTCCTCCTCTCACCCCTTTGTCTCCCCAGTAACTCATTACAAATGGGCCCCGTTTCCACGGCAACCTCGCCCTTTTCATTCCAGAAAAGTTCTTTTGCGTTTGCAACGTTTTGAAATGACGTCCGTTCCCACGGAAACGCTGGACGCAGTTTTCACGTCGTTTTCCCCCGATTTGCACAAAAGTGAAACTTTCGTCGGGGTGTTTTCAGTGGCGTTGCCGTGGAAACGGACGGTGATTCTCTGGAGGCTCCTCCCACGTCAGCCGGACGTCACCGTGTGTCACATGCATGAGCGCTGCAGCGGTCCGGCGGGACGGGGAGGGGGAGGGGGCGGGGCCTGTCCGAACCCCAGCTGTCACCCATCCCACCACTGTTCTCCTGGGACCTTGGTGCTTTTATTGTGACAGTCACCGTAATAACAATCCAACTTGGCGCTTTTATTTTGACAGCAACCATAATAGCAATCCAGCTTAGTGCTTTTATTTTGACAGTATAATAATAATTCAACTTGGTACTTTTATTTTGACAGTCACCGTAATAACAATCCAACTTGGTACTTTTATTTTGACAGTATAATAATAATTCAACTTGGTACTTTTATTTT